>NC_050185.1:55000-355000 GCF_008315115.2 Sander lucioperca
AGTTGGGGCTGTTTAATTTCCCTAACACCATCACATTCTCTGCCTTTGTGCTGTAGGACAGCCATCTGCTGGTCACTCATAACTAAGTGACCAAAGTTTTAATCTGCTTTATACATACGAGCTTTGGGGGCTGTTTCACAAAAGCAGAATTTATAAATCCAGGATAACTGATAAAGCAAGGCTTGACCTAGTCTAATCTGTGCAGCCTGGCTTGGCGCGTTTCACGAAGGCCAAACCAGGCTGAGGAGGAGGGACTAGGTCGAGCCAGGATGAAGTAATTTGGATAGATGCGTGTTCACGGCTTTCTTTAACAGACCGCAAGGTCGATAACAGATTTACTGATGCTAAAATGGAGGATACACATTGTACATACTTTATACAGATTGAGCAGCAGCTTCTTGTGGAAGTATAACGTGAAACACATTATTTGTATAAAAAGAAAAGAAACACGGGCGCTGTAATGAAACAGCAAGAGAAAGCGAGGCAGACGATCACGGACCGACAATGCGTAAGTAGCCTAAATATATACATTTACTGACCATTGCTCTGAATTGAAACCGTCATAATCATACCATTCAAGGATTAGACTACTAATCATACATTTGCACAAATTAACAGTTGTACTCTTTGCCTTAAAATTAAACGGATAATGTTACTCAGGAAATTTACCATGAAGATCAATTTTCTATAACACTAGAATATGATGCATAAATATCTCTTTCACTCTGTTCCTCCCTCTCTCTCATGGGCTAAAATATAAATTACCTAAGTCATATTAACTTCCACTGCTCGCTTTTAATGCAAAGTGTACAACTGTTTGTTTTTGCAAATGACAGTGACTCATTGAATGGTTTCAGTTAAGAGCAGTAGTTCATAAATGTATATTTTTAGACTATCATTCAGTCAGTCCGCTATTATCTGCCATGCTTTTTCTCGCGTTCTTTTTTTTTTTTTACAGAGGCCGAGTTTCCTTCTCTACATATTATATGCTTTGCTCCCTCGTATATATGGACATAGAAAAGAAAGACACTGAAGAAATTGAAATCTAAAATATAGAGACTATAAAGATAATTAAGTGATAAATTCCATGCACACTGTAAACATGAATGGAAAAGAGTGATATTCATCTGTTATTTCTCCTCAACAAAATATAAGGTCAAAAACCATTGGGGTGCGAAGGAGGTTCATGAATAAGCGGAACAAACATGATCCTTTATTGTTAAAGAATAAAAAAAAAAAATGTATCAACTAAAATAATTCAAGGTGCATTGGTCAACTATAGAAACACACATGTACACCATTGTATATATTGCCCTTAGTAACAGACTTCATTTAAAACACATTTGAAATTTTATCAGCCTTTTCTAATTATCTCAACTGCAGTAATATATTCATCAAACTTCTAACAACAATATGAACAGCAGTCTGCATACAGCAATACAACAGTAACAATGACACATGAATAATTATAAAAAAAATAATGGTCACAACTTTAAATAATAACTACTTAAATGAACAGCAATATGCACCTGTTGTCTTTTAACCCAGGCTGATAACAATAGGGTAAAACCACTGCGGAGTGATCAGAAAAGGCTCCAGGATTAATAAATCCTGGCTGTTAGCCTGGTCAGGAGCAGGCTAGCTGCACAGAATAAATCTCCATGGTAACTTAGGTGCCTCTGCTTTTGTGAAACCGAGTCAAGGCTAAGTTGAGCCAGGATGACTGGGAAATCCCGGCTTAATCCCTTATCTTGGTTTTGTGAAATAGCCCTCTGGTGTTGGACATGGTGGCTGGTGGGAAATCTATTTTACTCACAGAAAGTGAATTAAAAACTGAAAAGAGAAATATAGATTTGGATTAGAGAAGTGTGCTGTTAATGTGTACCAAATATAAATGTTCAAGTCTGCAAATTTAAAATCACTTTTTACTGCCATTGTTGAGAATTGTAATCAGGCAAATATCTGTTTCTCAGGTCCTAGAAGATAATGACTATGGCCGGGCAGTGGACTGGTGGGGTCTGGGTGTAGTCATGTATGAGATGATGTGCGGCCGTCTGCCTTTCTACAACCAAGACCATGAGCGTTTGTTTGAGCTCATCCTCATGGAGGAAATCCGCTTCCCCAGGAACCTGTCGCCCGAGGCCAAGTCCCTGCTGGCTGGCCTGCTCAAGAAAGACCCCAAACAGAGGTATTTGACCCATACTGATCCTCTCTGTGAATTATTTTTGATACAATAACTTAATCCTTACATGATCTTGTTTGGACTGACAGGTTGGGTGGAGGTCCCACTGACGCCAAAGAAGTAATGAGTCACAAATTTTTTATCATTATCAACTGGCAGGATGTGGTACAAAAGAAGGTAAGATATTCTGAGGACAAAGGAAGTGAAGCTGGGGTTTTTTTTTTAGTCACAAAAACAGGATGTCCTGGCTGATTGCTTAGTTAGCCTTCTTACCTGTGATTTCAGACACTTTTATCAGGCTTTAATAATTATCACCTCCAATTTTTGCTCCTAGTCACATGTAGTAAAAAGGCCTACATCTACAAGATGCTCTCAGAGTTGTTAACCCTGCTGCTGGAAATACAGAACAGGTTAAATTCATCTCTATGAACTAGAATCAAAAGAAACATATATGATATGTTTGCCATTTCAGATTGTTTATTTTCTGAATCTAAATTTACTTTAAAAAACAAATCTACCTACCCACATTCTCTTTTCAATACTTGATCAGTATTGAGAGAGTTATTGTTCTTTTGTGTTAGGTTGTCAACTGATGGTGGCAAAATTTCATGCTTTATAAAAACGTAAAACGGACATAATGGACTTCACTTCTCTTATAATTTCTTACTGCAACTAAGAAAGCTTAACTATACTTCCATGAAAACCCTGAGTATCCTGAATTCTTAAGGCTTGGTTGGAGTCAGCAGACTTTTAACAAACAGCAATGGTGGAAAGTTTCCAAGAGAAACCAATAGAGCTTGCCCACTGTTACACACAGTGTTCTTATCATTAACAACACAGTAACCCTATTGCTTTTAGCCATTTTTAGTTAAGTTAATGTTAATTAAAGGTTCTCAAAAAGTTATCTCAGAGTCAGTAAGAAATGATGCAGCCCTGATCTGCCCTCCAGTGGATATGTTTAATACTTCAGATATGCACAAAGTAAACAGGCAGTATGTGAACAATGCCGCTCGTGTCACAAACCTTTGTCTACATGTAGTTATTTTCGAAATCCAGTATGTTCCAATTGAATGGCATTTAACCAATCTTCTCCCCTGCGCCAGCTTACCCCACTGTTCAAACCGCAAGTGACATCAGAGACAGACACCCGGTACTTTGATGACGAGTTCACAGCACAGACCATCACACTCACTCCTCCAGACAAGTGTAGGTATCCCCTGACTGGACGGCGACACTCCGTGTCAGTGCCTGATCCACCACTTTCCATGATCACGGTCTGGGTTCTTGACTTGAATGCGACGACTGACTTCTGCTGTCTTGTTCTTACAGATAACAGTCTGGACTGCGAGGACCCTGGCCAGCAAGCGCATTTCCCTCAGTTCTCCTACTCTGCTAGCATAAGAGAGTGATAGCATCTCTGCCACACACACACAAACACACAAAAACAAATGAGGCATGAACACCTTGGCCACATCCTTACAGCTATAAAATGACCAGAACCTCCATCTTTAATGAGGTTTAGTCCGTCAGCATCGAAGTGCCTCAGCTGGCAGCCATATTGTTTTATAGAAGCCCCCTCTGTCAACACTACGGGCAAAGCCTGGCCATACTGACTGTACTGTATCAAACTGGACTTCAGGACCTTACGTAGTCATCAGCACAACTGAAAAACATCTGTCTGAAGCACCTTTGGATGGCCTATAACTACTGCTGCTTTTTCAATATAAACCGTTGATCATTTTTAGCACTCTCTTTTAATGGTCTTTATGGACAGTTTCTTTAATGATGTTTCCAAGTGCTCTTCTTCAGAACTAGCTGTTACAACTGGTGATAGACAGGTTTGTATATGACAAAGTTGCGGGGCAGTTTGTTGGGTGTTTCTGTTAGGTGTGTGTGTGGATCTTTTTTCTTTGTTTTTTTGAGAAAAAGGAGGGCATCAAGTCCAAACTGGATGTCATCAGTTGGGTCAGAGGGAGTCTGTAAGAGCAAGAGGTTTTGTTCGTGTCTTAATACAACACTTGCCCAACATGCATCAGGAACAACAGATTAATTGATAAGACATGATTATCAATGTGTCTCCGTGGAGAAAAGCTTTGAGCGGAAGATGAGGTGTTGGAGAGAGAGGCTGTCCTTTAACTGTATGCAATGAAAACACATCACTTGTTTATTAGTTTGCTCTCATCTCAAACTTTGATCTTTGTTAACAGATCTGTCAAGTGTGACACATCAATTAATGGGAATCGAGAGTACCTTAATGCACAAGGTGTATGTTCTTTTTTAAGGATTTTTAATTCTAACATTTTTTTTTAAATCTTTTTCGATCAGCAAAATACACACCATTTTTGTGATTTAAGAGGATTAATAAGCACTTAGTGATTTAAAGCAGACCTCATTTTTCTCAGATGGACCATGTTTATAATGTAGCTGAAAGCTTCCTGGATTGGTGTCGGTGCTTAGTATTTTTTAACATCTCATGGAAATGTGTCTGTTGCACTGAGTATCAAAAACTGTGAGATACCAGAAGCTGGTATCAAATGTCTGGTCAGATTCATAATCCTGTTAATTTCTTCTGTGATCAGATTTACATCAACCATTGGCCAGAGTTAGACTATTTAATTTGAACAAAGTTCTAGGATGGATGCATGTGTTTCAACAAAATTTAACATTGGAGTTAAATGAGAAATAAAATGTAGAAACCCTCAAAGTAAGGTTTAAGAAAGTATTGTATATGTATTGAAACTCAGGTGTTGTATCAGCACCACTATTGAAAAAAAAGCAACAAACTGAATTCTAGCACTTTCAGAGTTCATGTTCATATTTCGAGTGTCATCCTTTCTTAGCATTCAAAGCTACTTCTGTAATATTTCCAATTCACTTATACCTATGTTACAACATATGTTAGTAACCTTTCTATGAAAGTAGTCTTTCCTCAAATCACAATTCACCATTTTAAACTGTACCTGCTTGATACCTAACAAGTTTGAAGTTGTGGCTGAAAATCCACACATTTTAATGTTCTCCTGGCTATTGTGTGTCTGTTATCTTTTTGTACATCTAATTGTGCTTACAATGTTCCAGTGCATCTACACCCCTGCTGCTTTTAAGACTTGACTGTTCCATTAGATTTGATTAGACATAAATTAGCAGAACTAAGAAATCCTCTAGGGAGCTGTGAATATCATGAACATGGTCCATTGTGAGATTTTTTCATTTGAGTGCAATGGTGACTTGCAGGGATGTATTTTTTATTATTATTTTCAATTCTTCCCATCTATTATTAATCACTGCACAATATTAAATGGTAAAAAGGGGGCATGCACCTTTTATAATTTGCAATACTGGGTGTTATACTGTACATGACAATGCACCCAACATTGTATTGGTGTACTGGTAATAAATACAGAGCTGGTGCAGACAACCTGCTCAACCTCCCATTAGACACAGAGCCTTCTATCACCTGTGTTGTTTGAAAAAAAAAAAAAAATCAGTTATCTTTGTTTTTTTCCTGTTTTACTCCTCGACTTGCTGTTTTCCCTCATCCTTCCTGTACCCTGAACCTCCTTTGCAGATTAATTAAGTAAATTGATAATAGTTGAAAGGAAATGTATGTTTTCAGTTACATTTTCAATTCAAACAATGGATTTCTATTCATCTTTGAATGTAATTTTGAAAGAGTGATCCAATACACATTTTTAACTGTCTTAATACATCCTCATGTTTGTGTCTTGATTCTTTTCATCCCTCCGCTGTAAGGGAACTGAAGCTTGTTTCTACACTTGGTTTTATTAGTAATACAGGTACCAACCACTTGTGAGTATAAAGCATAGGCTGGTAGTTACACTTCCTGTCTCTAGGTATAGAGTTTATCGTTATTCCTGCCTTCCTCACCCTCAGTTAGGCAGGTTTAATGCTTTGTAACGTTTAACTCCTATTTGTTGTAACGTGTTACCAGCAGCCAATCTGAGATCACTAAAAGCTGAGCTGATAAGCTGGGTGTTGCCTGGCACACATTTAGCCTTGCTGATACTTTTCTCTGCTGTAACTGTAACTGCAGCCTCAACCACAGCAGAGTGACCACACACAATAGCAGCCCAGATGACTCTCCAAAGCTACTTTGAGGCTAACAGCTGTTACATTCTGAACACAGACTGTTCATGCACACAAAGGAAGAACTTGCTTTTCAGTTTTTGCTTTACCTGATTTGATGCATCTCTGCCAACTATATGCTCAAGACTGTAAATGCAGTGATCACAACTTCAAATGCATTAACTTTGAGTTTGGTTCATTTCACGCAGTTCTCATTACTTTTGGCACAACCATCACATAGAAAATATAGTGTACAGAACATTTCACCTCAGAGTCTTCTGCTGACAATATTCTCAATCTAGTTCCTAATGAGGAGAAATATTTTCTGGTTGTGTGAGCTCATTCACTGTGAGAATATGTAGAGGTACAGTACAACACTATTGCCTCAGCTGATCTGTAAGGGCACATCAGGTTGGTTAAATGATGTAAAGGAAAAGCAGCTGTGTTGGAGGGGTGTGTGAACAAAAGGTGGAGGAGAGGTTGAGGAGAGGTGTTTCTGTGACCTATTTTCAAAACTGAGATTTTGTTTCCAAAACGGGTCTTCAAAACAAAGAACACTGTAATGGATGATAAATAATGTGCACAGAATTGTCAACGCACTTTGCGTGCACCCACCAACAAACGGGAAAAAAGGTTTCAAGTTAAATATCAAGTTCTACAATTACGAGGGGGAGTAACGTTAAGCATATAGCCTAGCTTGATGTCATTAAGTTGATGTTTTAGTGTGTCTTTAAGTTGGTGAATGTTTTATAAATGCTGCACCTGTTGCCAAGTTGGTGAAGATGTTTCTTCACTTAAGTATGTTTTCTTAATTTGCAGCATGTTTGCCCTCGTCAGCCATGGTAAAAAGACAGCACATTTTACAACACAAATTGTGTGTGCTCCGCCTTACTGATGGGACGTCAGGTGTGTTTTTGTCGGTGAACTCTGGCTAGATGGATCGTGCCTGAGTTTCTGACTTGGTATTCCGTCTTAAATGAACTTTCATTGCACTTTTCCTGTGTCGTTTGTTCCACGTGCAATGCTGGATGCAGCGTAATGCCAGGTGTGAACTGATGTATACACTGTTGTGAAAAAACAGATCTCAGTCACATATGAGCAGTATACTATATCAGATTTGGGCCACTTTTGCTTGCAGTCTAATCCTATCCTTTGTCTCTGTTTATTAGAGACGGTGGAGCTGCTGCGTGCTTCTGCCGAGACACAGCAGCCTCACGATGCTTTTCAACACTCCCCCAGCAGGGAACATGTGCTGCCCGGGAGCAACCACGCCTCCACCCGCCTGCCTCACATGTTGCCACACACACCCACTGTCTCCTACTCTCATGTCCTATAGGAATACAAGGCATTGATGAGCTGTTCACTGCAATAGTGGTGATCACAAAATTGGCATTGGCAAAACTACTGATTGTGTTTTTTTGGTAGGACATTTCATCATTAACAGCTGGGCCATTCCCTTGTAAATATAGCAGGCTCATTTAAGAATCTTAGGGTGCGCTATCCCAGCCCATCCAGCCTGGAGTCCCAGTGTTGTCTGCCAAAAAGTGATTGCCATCTGCGGGTACCAATTCATCCTTTTTTCCACTTGCCAAAAAGGGATTGCAGCTTCTACCTTGTCACTAAAATGTTGATTATGCCTAAAATGATTTAATTTGAGGCTTATATCTGACAAATTATAGCCCACCCAGTATTTTTACCTGTTGAAATACCTTTTTAAAGGGGCAATATAACCCATAAAATGCACTCTTGCACTTGCCAAAAAGGGATTGCAGGTCCCACCTTGTGTTTGGAAAGTTGTTTCTGCCTCGAAATTACTTGATTTCATTCACAAGGCTTATATTTGATGGATTATAGCCTATCCAGTACTACCTGTTGAAATACCTTTAAAGGGCCAATACAACCAGTAACACACTTCAAGTGAGCTGCGGACATAAACTGGGCTGTGAGCTTTAACAGGTTGTGCACGCTTCCCATGATGTATTAATGCTCCCAGGCCACGGATGGCAATCAGTTTTCTAGGATTGCATGACCCGCCCTTCTCTGCCACTGATTGGCTAGTACTCTTTGTTTTTATTGGTTGGATTGGTTATTTAGGCAGATTGGTTAGGGTTAATCAGAAGCAGAGTAAGACAGTCTAGGGCGAGACATGCCTTCACCATCCTAGGAAACGCCATGGTATATACATGGATGTATTATAAGACCTAAGGCTATATAGGTGATCATGTAATTTGTATGTTTAAGGTCTTTATTAAGACAATATTCTATGTTGTAAGATTTTATGCATTTTTTCTTTAATCACAATTAAAAAATATTAAATGTTTGGCTTTTTATGTACAAAGTATTTGTCTCTGTTGTAGTGTAATAGTGCAACCCAATGTCTAGTTTTACAACAGCAGTTGAACGCACCATAGGCTACTTGAAGGCTACTGAATGCACGCTTCACGTGGACTGTCCGACGTCACCACCTAAACACGTGTCTCGGCACGGGATTGGCCCGGATGGGCCAAACAGCTGCTGTTACGTCACCACCGAACTGTTCAGCGCACTGACATTTAAATGGTGGGGGTGGCTACGCAACAAGCAGTATGGATGATTTCAGTAGCTACATACTAATCATCAGACCGACCGTGTCTGAGAACAGGGACAATATTCCGGTAGGCAACAGCTTCACCATGTATGAATATAACAATTTCTTAGTTTTTTTTTTCTTTGGTAAAAAATATTGTTCCAGTGGAGAATAATATGTCTATTTATTAGATAGATAGATAGATAAGAGAAAGTAAGGACTGGACGGAGGTATTGCCTCTCCGGTTATGGAAATGTTTTCCTGCTGCCACAAGTGATCGTGTTTCTCTGATTCTACTGACAGGTGAGTAAACTGCTTACCTCAAATTTAAAGTGTCTAACATTTTTGTCTTGTGACCTAATGTCCAGCATGAGTCTATTTTGCATTCACTTAAATAATATTTCATGGTCAGCTGCTCTGTTGTTCTGGTATTGCAGGCTTAACATATTTATAATGTGTATTGTGAAAGTCAATGTGATTGATGGAAAAGTGTCTTTGTTTTTTTTTTCACTGAGCTGCAGCAGCAGTGTATTACATAAGAGTGTTGGGGGCGGGACTATAGTCTGCCAAGGACCATCTTATCAAACTCAGTTCAGCCTCACCGCATGTACATGCTGTTATGTTTACACAGGAGGCTAGGCGAAACACATGACAAACACTATCACTCTCATGAATGGCCAGGCTGTCATTACCTACAGCCTTTTGTTGATCTTTTCCATCATAGAGCACATTCAAATACAATGTGTTTCTTATTGAAATGATGTTAAAACACTTGACAGTTTACAAAATATATACGTTCATATTGCTATTACTACAGGGAATAAATGCTACTAAGTAGTTCATAGTGATAATACCTTAATGAAAGTTTTATCTGCCAAATATCACTAGAATAAAAATAAATGTAAACAATGTTCACATTATGTTATTGTTTAAGTTTTTTAGTTAATTTTCAACAGGATATGAAGTACGCTTGCCAAAAGTCAGATGTGTTTGATGTTATTTAAAATAAACTGTAACTGATTTGTTATAGCCTTCTTCTTTGGCTAAACTCACATCCACTTTTTCCAATTACATCCGGCCTTTGTGAGATAGGCTAACGTTTAAAAGAGAGCATCAAAAGAAAGAGCATCAAAGAGCACAGTTCTGTCAGATAATGCACTTCTTACATATCTTTTCATATTTACATGATGGGTAATTTTTTCAGTAGCTGTGCTAGAAGGAGCCCTAACATCATTTTGATTATAAATCACATAATAATCCTATTCAGGAAACTGCTTTGCAGTTTCTCACTGCAATCCTCACTGCCCGCTAAGGTAGTAGACTGAAGTGAGTGCCATTTAAACTTTAGCGTATTAAGAAGCTAAACTTTCTGTATTTGCACATTTCACTATAACACGACTGAAAACATGTTAACACTAGCATGGGCGTACGCAGGGTTTTACAAGTATCCAGGTCCAACAACTGAGCTTGCTAGGGGGGTTTAGGGCCCCCTGGAAAGATATTGATTTCCCTGCTCTAAAAATGTGCATTTTAAGATGTTTGGAGATCAAAAACTGGATAACAATAGCTTTAAAACCATGTCAGTGGTAGAGTTGGGCCTCTTTCAGGTTTCACCGGTTCAGTCAGGTGTAGAGGCCAAACCGGTAGAATTTTATGCTAACCGGTTTAACTGGCATTTGTCACTATGTCACCTTCTGGCAACTTAAAAAGTAGCTGACATTAGAAACCTGTGCCAAAGGCGCACGGTGCAAAATCTAACTTATATTGCAAACAGTGTTGGGCAGTAGTACTAGTTTAATTACTTTTCAAACAAGTTGCTGTTTCTGAATCAAATAGCTTTTCAGTAGTTCAGCTCTTTTATTGATCAAGTAATGCGGTAGCATCCACACAAGCTAACTTAACGTTACATTTCTTGATACACAGTAGAGCTTTCTGCTGCGGTCTGAAATAAAACTGCTGATTATTACTGACACCACCGCCAAACACGGACGTGCTTCGTTACATGGATGTCTAAAAAATTGCTCCGATGTAGTAAAGTACTAGTGCCATGTTGATGTAGCTTAGCTTGATTCATTTCTTTGGGGGCTAACATTAGCTTCAGTCTATTGAAGGTTAATTTATTGTAGAATACCGGTAACATTAGCTTAGCTCACTAAACTTTCCAATAGCTTGCCCAACACTGATAATAAGCAATATAATGTGATTAACATAATGTTTGTATATATAAAAGAACAAACTAACAGTGTCTGATGGCAATTTACTGCCGAGCAGTGCTGTGAAGGAGATCACATTTCAGTAGCAGTGGGAGGGGCACCGATCAAACGATGCAAAGTTCATGTGTTTTTTTGGGGTGACGAGATGATATATGCCAGTTAGTCTTAAAAAAAATAAAACTGCTGGATTTGACGTGACTCTATAACCTCACTGCAGGTAAAAAGTCATGGCTTAGCGGCAAATTACCACCATCATGTAGGTTATCACGCACGGAGGGAATTAAAATTCAGCTCATCAGACTTTCCTAAAAATAAAAATTGTTGTGGCCGGGTTGGCTCGGTGATAGAGCAGGCGCACATATACTGAGAAGTTTATGCATCGACGCAGAGGTTCAGGGTTCGAATCCAACCTGTGACAATTTCCTGCATGTCTTCCCCCTCTCTCTCCCCTTTCTCACCTAGCTGTCCTGCCAAAAAAGTTATCTTTAAAAAAAATAAAAATAAAGATTGTTCACGAGTCCCACATCTCGAGTCTGAAGTCACTGTGTTTGCGACTTAAGTGCGACTTGAGTCTAAGTCTCAAAGTCGAGTCCCCATCTCTACCATGAGGTCACGGTCATTTCAGCGGTACCGAAGGTAAACTGTAAGCCGGGTACAGTGCAGTTCTGTTGTTTTAATTGTGTTATGATAACGATTCTGATGTTTTGTGCTTGTACAAAAATCCTTAGCCTCAACCTGGTAAACCCAGCAGTATATAAATAAAACAAAAAAGCTAGTTAGTCTTTAACATCCAATGCTGTAAACAGTTGTTTCTTTACTTTCATTTTTAGAGGTCTGGAATGCCAAAAAAACAGGGTCACTTTGGGGAGTGGGCTGCCCGGCGCACCTCAAAGACTGCCAAGAGTAACAGTGCCACCCTGCGGGCATCCCAGGGTGGCACCCACAGGGAACAATCTGGAATGGGTGACATGAGCAACCACATGCTGCGCTATGACTCAGAGAAGGACTCCGAAAAAGACTCAGGATACTCAGGTGAGCAAAGGCCCATTTTGATGTGTGGCCATGAGACTGTCCTCACCTGAAAACCCCCCATGTTTTTTGTTTAAGCAGCAATTACGACCTATATTTCCGTTTATAGTGGCAGCGCCCTATAGTGGCCGCAGTAGTTGACGGGAGCAAAGCAGGAAGAAAGGTGAAGAAGTATTGCTAAGCTTGCTTACACCACACCAAAATTGGAAAAATTAGCTAAGTCATTGAAACTGACAAGAAAGCCCTTAAATTAATTTATTTACTTGAGACACTTAAGTTAATTTGAGATTGCCCTTTTTATTTCTTTTATCAATTTTTATTTACAATTTTAATGTATATGCTTCTAGGTTTTGTTGTTTCTATTCTTGACCTAAGGCAAAAGCTCTGTTTTTGAAGTGAATTTGTTAATGTGCCTTGTTTGTTTGTATATCTGTATTCTCAATTAAGAAGTGAAAAAATCAACAATTCACTTCTAGTTCATGTGTTACTCTCGTTATTTCCTTCTTCCAAAACAGCCAGGAGTAAGATAGACTTTATTAAGCCCACACGGGAAATTCCCTTGTTACAGCAGAATAACACAAATACACATTAAATAGACATTGGAAAAATATACAAAAAGTATTTTTACTTTTTGTATAGAATTAGTTATAATAATAATGTTGTGTCTGTGTGGTCTGGACCCAAAAGCGGACAGGACCCCCCCCCTCAATGAACGCCTCCAGGAGCTCTACCCGGCTGATCCTGATAAAAATCCCAGAGGAGGTCCGGGTCCAAAATGAAGCTCTGTGGAACCCAGGACCACTCCTCCGGCCCATAACCCTCCCAGTCAACCAAGAATTGGAAACCCCGACCCGACGGCGAACATCCATGACCGACTGAACCAGTGAACGCCAGATGGCCATCCACGAGCCGGGGGGGCAGAGAGGGCTCAGAGGGCATGCAGAAACTGGCTTGAGAAGGGACACATGAAACACAGGGTGCACATTCATGGACGCCAGCAACCGAATTTTCATCACAGAGGGATTGATTACTTTATCAACAACAAAAGGGCCCACATACAGTGCAAGTATGTTTCTGAGACTCCACCTGCAGCAGGAGATCACGAGAGGACAACCACACCTCTTGACCCGGTGCATAGGTGGGTGCAGGGACGTGGCGGCGGTCCGCCAGATGCTGATTACAAGCAGCCGTCCGCACCAAGGCAGCCCGAACCCTCCACACGTGCCGGCACCGACGGATGTTCTCCTGCACAGACGGGACAGCCACCTCCTGCTCCTGCTCAGGGAAAAGGGGAGGTTGGTAACCCAGCATCGCCATGAATGGCGACATACCTGTAGCAGCGCTGGACAGAGAGTTGTGCGCATATTCCACCCAGGCTAGTTGCGCCGACCAGGATGCTGGATTATGTGCTGTGACACATCGCAGAGCCGGCTCCAAATCTTGATTAGCTCGCTCTGTCTGGCCATTGGTCTGAGGATGATATCCAGAACAGAGGCTAGCAGAGGCACCCAAGGCTGTACAGAAAGCCCTCCAAACCTGGGATGGGAACTGTGGGCCGCGATCTGAAACAATGTCCTGAGGAATGCCATGCAATCTGAAAACATGTTGAACTAACAGCTCAGCAGTCTCTAGGGCAGAAGGTAGCTTAGCCAGGGGGATGAAGTGTACAGCCTTAGAAAATCTGTCCACTACAGTCAAAATGACAGTTACCTTCTGAAGGTGGTAGGCCGGTGACAAAATCCACCGCGATGTGGGACCATGGTCTACTGGGAACAGGTAGGGGTCGCAACAGGCCCGCCGGAGGCCGGTGAGAGGCTTTGCAACGGAGACGGAGCATGCCATCACAAAGGCTCGGGTGTCTGCAGACATCGTGGGCCATCTGAAACGCCGACGCAGGAAGGAGAGGGTGCGGTGGAAACCAGGATAACAGCTGAGTCTAGATGAATGACCCCATTGGAGGACCTGGGACCTGATGGGATTGGGCACAAACAACAACTTAGGTGGAGCAGTTACTGGGGCAGGGTGAGTCCACTGGGACTCCCTCACCATCGCCTCAATGTCCCAGGAAGCTGCGGCCACCACACAGGCGGGGGGCAAGATGGTCTCTGGCTCGATGATGGATTTCTCCGATCCAAACTGACGGGATAGAGCGTCCAGCTTAGTGTTGCGGGAGCCGGGTCTATATGTCAGAGTGAAATTAAATCTTCCAAGGAACAGGGCCCACCGAGCCTGGCGGGAATTCAGTCGTTTAGCTGAACGGAGATAAGCCATGTTCTGGTGATCAGTCCATACCAGGAATGGCTGCTCCACTCCATCCATCCATCCATCTTCATCCGCTTATCCGGTATCTGGTCGCGGGGGTAGCAGCTCCAGCAGGGGACCCCAAACTTCCCTTTCCCGAGCCACATTAACCAGCTCCGACTGGGGGATCCCGAGGCGTTCCCAGGCCAGGTTGGAGATATAATCCCTCCACCTAGTCCTGGGTCTTCCCCGAGGCCTCCTCCCAGCTAGACATGCCTGGAACACCTCCCTAGGGAGGCGCCCAGGGGGCATCCTTACCAGATGCCCGAACCACCTCAACTGGCTCCTTTCGATGCGAAGGAGCAGTGGCTCTACTCCGAGCTCCTCATGGATGACTGAGCTTTTCACCCTATCTCTAAGGGAGACGCCGGCCACCCTCTTGAGGAAACCCATTTCGGCCGCTTGTACCCTGGATCTTGTTCTTTCGGTCATGACCCAGCATTCATGACCATAGGTGAGGGTAGGAACGAAAACTGACCGGTAGATTGAGAGCTTTGCCTTCTGGCTCAGCTCTCTTTTCGTCACAATGGTGCGATAAATTGAATGTAATACCGCACCCGCTGCGCCGATTCTCCGACCAATCTCCCGCTTTATTGTCCCCACACTCGCGAACAAGACCCCAAGGTACTTGAACTCCTTCACTTGGGATAAGGACTCATTCCCTACCTGGAAAAGGCACTCCATCGGTTTCCTGCTGAGAACCATGGCCTCCGATTTAGAGGTGCTGATCCTCATCCCAGCCGCTTTACACTCGGCTGCGAACCGATCCAGTGAGTGCTGAAGGTCACAGGCCGATGATCAGGACCACATCATCTGCAAAAAGCAGCGATGAGATCCCCAGCCCACGGAACTGCAACCCCTCTCCACCCCGACTACGCCTCAATATCCTGTCCATAAATACTACAAACAGGATTGGTGACAGTGCAGCCCTGGCAGAGGCCAACCCTCACCTGAAACGAGTCCGACTTACTGCCGAGAACCCGGACACAGCTCTCACTTTGGTCGTACAGAGATTGGATGGCCCTGAGAAGGGACTCCCGCAGCACCTCCCATAGTATCTCCCGGGGGACCCGGTCATAAGCCTTCTCCGGATCCACAAACCACATGTAGACCTGTTGGGCATACTCCCAGGCTCCCTCCAGGATCCTTGCAAGAGTAAAGATCTGGTCCGTTGTTCCACGACCAGGACGGAATCCTCATTGTTCCTCTTCAACCCGAGGTTCGACTATCGGCCGAACCCTCCTTTCCAGCACCTTGGAGTAGACTTTACCGGGGAGGCTGAGAAGTGTGATACCCCTGTAATTGGCACACACCCTCTGGTCCCCCTTTTTAAACAGGGGAACCACCACTCCTTAGGCACCGTCCCAGACTTCCACGCAATGTTGAAGAGGTGTGTCAACCAAGACAACCCCTCCACACCCAGAGCTTTAAGCATTTCTGGATGGATCTCATCAATCCCTGGGGCTTTGCCACTGTGGAGTTGTTTAACTACCTCAGCGACTTCCACCAGGGAAATTGACGACAATCCCCCATCATCCTCCAGCTCTGCCTCTACCATAGAGGGCGTATTAGTCGGATTTAGGAGTTCCTCAAAGTGCTCCTTCCACTGCCCTATTACCTCCTCAGTTGAGGTCAACAGCATCCCATCCTTACTGTACACAGCTTGGATGGTTCCCCGCTTCCCCCTCCTGAGGTGGCGAACGGTTTTTCAGAAGCACCTTGGTGCCGACCGAAAGTCCTTCTCCATGTCTTCTCTGAACTTCTCCCACACCCACTGCTTTGCCTCTTTCACGGCAGAGGCTGCAACCCTTCGGTACCTTGCAACTGCCTCCGGAGTCCTCCGGGATAACATATCCTGGAAAGACTCCTTCTTCAGTCAGACGGCTTCCCTGACCACCGGTGTTCACCACGGTGTTCGAGGGTTACCGCCCCTTGAGGCACCTAAGACCCTAAGACCACAGCTCCCCGCCGCAGCTTCAGCAATGGAAATTTTGAACATTGTTCACTCAGGTTCAATGCCCCCAGCCTCCACAGGGATGCACGAAAAGCTGTGAGTTGAAAGTCTGTCGGACAGGGGCTTCTTCCAGACATTCCCAATTTACCCGCACTACCCGTTTGGGCTTACCAGGTCTGTCCAGAGTCTTCCCCCACCCCCTGACCCAACTCACCACCAGATGGTGATCGGTTGACAGCTCCGCCCCTCTCTTCACCCGAGTGTCCAAAACACACGGCCTCAGATCAGATGAAACGATTATAAAATCGATCATTGACCTTCGGCCTAGGGTGCTCTGGTACCAAGTATACTTATGAGCATCCCTATGTTCGAACATGGTGTTTGTTATATACAATCCATGACTAGCACAGAAGTCCAACAACAGACAACCACTCTGGTTTAGATCAGGTAGGCCGTTCCTCCAAATCACGCCTCTCCATGTCCATCCATCCATCTTCGTCCGCTTATCCGGTCTCGGGTCGCGGGGGTAGCAGCTCCAGCAGGGGACCCCAAACTTCCTTTTCCCGAGCCACATTAACCAGCTCCGACTGGGGGATCCCGAGGCGTTCCCAGGCCAGGTTGGAGATATAATCCCTCCACCTAGTCCTGGGTCTTCCCCGAGGCCTTCTCCCAGCTGGACGTGCCTGGAACACCTCCCTAGGGAGGCACCCAGGGGGCATCCTTACCAGATGCCCGAACCACCTCAACTGGCTCCTTTCGACGCGAAGGAGCAGCGGCTCTACTCTGAGCTCCTCACGGATGACTGAGCTTCTCACCCTATCTCTAAGGGAGACACCAGCCACCCTCCTGAGGAAACCCATTTCGGCCGCTTGTACCCTGGATCTCGTTCTTTCGGTCATGACCCAGCCTTCATGACCATAGGTGAGGGTAGGAACGAAAACTGACCGGTAGATCGAGAGCTTTGCCTTCTGGCTCAGCTCTCCTTTCGTCACAACGGTGCGATAAATTGAATGTAATACCGCACCCGCTGCGCCGATTCTCCGACCAATCTCCCGCTCCATTGTCCCTTCACTCGCGAACAAGACTCCAAGGTACTTGAACTCCTTCACTTGTATCTCCATCATTACCCACGTGCGCGTTGAAGTCCCCCAGCAGAACTATGGAGTCCCCCCCCGGAGCCCCATACAGGACTCCAACCCGCAGGTGTAGGGAGGCGACCCGCTCGTCCACCGGGGTAAACTCCAATGTAGCGGCGCTCAGCCGGGGGCTTGTGAGTATCCCCATACACCCGCCAGGCGCCTCAGACCCTGGACAACTCCGAAGAAGAAAAGAGTCCAACCCCTATCCAGGAGTATGGTTCCAGAACTGAGACTGTGCTGGTCCACTCCCTCCAGCCAATGTCTCCACTCCTCAGGTGCCAACACCACCGCCAGTAACTCACGATTCCCCACGTCGTAGTTGCGTTCAGCAGGCGACAGGCACCGGGAGAAAAAGGGGCAGGGATGCAACTTGTTGTCCTGAGGAGACCAGCTCCTACTCTGGTGTCCAAGGCATCCACCTCCATGACAAACTGAAGAGACGAATCTGGGTGGATTAACACAAGGGCAGAAGAAAACAATTGCTTGAGCGTGGTGAATGCTGTGTGCACTTTGGAATCCCAGGTGAAGGGACAGAGGGGGAGGTGAGTGGGACAGCAACCTTCGTATAATCACGGATGAACCGACGATAAAAGTTGGTAAACCCAAGGAAACGCTGGAGCTGCTTCTGGGTAGCAGGGGTCGGCCACTCAGTCAACGCCTTGATCTTGTCAGAATCCGGTTTCAGCTGTCCCTGCTCCATAATGAAACCCAAGAAACTCACAGATGGGGCATGAAATTCACACTTCTCGGCCTTCACGAACAGTTTGTTTTCCAGTAGACGTTGTAGCACCAACCTGACATGCTGGACGTGTTCCTCTATGTTCTGGGAGAAAATCAGAATATCATCCAGGTAGATGAAGATGAAACAGTTGAGCATATCTCTGAGAACATCATTGACAAGGGCCTGAAAAACAGCTGGGGCATTAGTGAGACCAAAAGGCACGACCAAATATTCAAAATGGCCGAGTGGGGTGTTAAAGGCTGTCTTCCACTCATCCCCAGCTCGGATGCGGATGAGGTGGTAGGCGTTTCTCAGGTCCAGTTTGGTGAAAACCTTAGCTCGGTTCAGGGGCTCAAAAGCATTATCAATGAGGGGAAGAGAGTACTTATTTTTCACAGTTATCTCATTTAAAGATTATTTTTTTGGGGCTTGTCCCTTTATTGTAGTGACAGTGGATAGATGTGAAAGGGTTGTTTTCCCTCTATTCCTCTGGATGGAAACAAACTGTTGTTGGTTGTGTGTTTATATTCTACGTGAATTTGCGAGATCTCGTGGGTCCTCGTGACTACAGCTGTCAGTCATGGCCGCAGCCGTTACGCAACAAATCCGGACCCGGTGGGTATTGAAGGACGGCGGAGCACGGAGCCGACACGCAGCAGAGCCGATCCGCAGCCGTTCCGCAGTTGGTGGAATTTCAGTGTTAGAGGAGAGGAACAAACGGCCGATATCGTCGTATGGTTTGGAGACCTTGGTGGACACAGACTCCATGAATACTTTTCTTTCAGAATTTCATTCACTTTAAAAGTATTCACAGAAACATAATACTTGATTTTATATATAGATAGATAGATAGATAGATAGATAGATAGATAGATAGATAGAGATACTTTATTTATCCCGAAGGAAATGAAGGTGTCCAATAGCTTATACACATCATACATACACATAGGCACACAGACATATGACATCCACGCACACATACTATACATACTACAAAAATACAAAGGAAGATATCAATAGTGTGCCCTTACAGTAAAGTTTGGTTGTAGCATGTTTAAAGGAGGGGTGTGGAAAAAATGCATAAAGGTGCAATTGTATCATAGTGCAAGATAGTGTCAGTGCAAATTCATCTATTCAAGTACAACAGGCTACACAATATATCAAAAATAGAATAATCATTACTTAAGACTTGAAGAAAATTTTAACCCTTGTGTTGTCTTCCCGTCAACCTTGAAAAAGGTTTTTGACACCTTTTTTTCACAGTTTGTTTTTACTTTTGCCAACATTTAAAATTTTAAAATTTTTCTTCTACACATTTTCAGCGCTTATTTCTACGTCCCATATTTTCTGATATAAAACGAAAATTGAAAATGGGTCAATGTGACCCAAAGTCAACACAAGGGATTATGGTAAAGTTGAAAACCATATAGTCCATATAGACAAAAAGACATGGTGTACTGACCATAATGGAATATTTAGCAGTAAGGCTCTTGTGATGGTTGGGGTCGGCTGGCTGTGAGTTTTGTTTATTTTCCCTAGCTGTTGTTTTTTTTTCCTGTCGGCTCTGTCTCTCCCTGTGTCTCTTTTGCTCTCCCTCCTCCCCTCCTGTCTACTGCCTGCCAGCTGACGAGACACACCTGCTGCAATCACCATCACCGCTCTCCTGTCATGCACACCTGCCAGCCATCTACAATTAAGCACAGTACTTCAACCCCGGCTCAACAGATCATCTCCGCTGAATCGTTGTCCAGAGACATCGTGACCATCTCCAAGTCTCCGTATCCAGTCAGCTGGCCTCTCCATCCAGTCCCCCTCCCACAGCACCCTGCCAGCCCGTCTTCGGTCCTCTGCTTCCCTTCTCCAGTGCCTCCTCCTCGGACCCTCGGCCCCGGTTTCCCCGCGCTCCCCTGAGTTCCCTCGCCATCCTAGTTCCTGCTCCTGAGTTCCCTCGCCATCCTAGCTCCGGCCCCCGAGTTACCCCGCCATCCTAGCTCCTGAGTTCCCTCGCCATCCTAGCTCCTGCCCCTGAGTTCCCTCGCCATCCTAGCTCCTGAGTTCCCTCGCCATCCTAGCTCCTGAGTTCCCTCGCCATCCTCGCTCCTGCACTTAAGTCCCTGGCATGACTTACTCTTCCCTTCTCTTTTGCGTCTTTTGTTGGGGAAGTAGCCTCCTTAAATGTGCATATGACAATTATTCACCTCAATGATACATGAATTCATTTTAATGAATTAATAAAGCCCTGGACTGTCATATTTCAGATGTGTTTGAGCAAGATTTCTGCTCATGTTCAAAACTTTGTGCACATTTAAAATATATCTCATCTGTGCTCTGAGATTTGGAGGAGTTGTGATATTTTGAGAAAAATAAAGTGATAATAGGCTATTACAAGAATAAAGTCACAATATTTCAGAAGATAATCTACCTGCACCATAGTCTGCTGTGCATTACGTGATTGCTCTACTGATAAGGTAGATCTCAGACCTCCTGAAAGACACAGAACCCCGTTTGAGACTCTGGTCTCTGAATGACACAAAGTTTAGGGAAGTGGCTGTACACTGCTCTACATCGGAGGTGGAAACCCGAAACTACTGCAGAAATACACGGAGCACAAACGGGACACATCTGCTGTAGCATGCCCACAGCAGAGCGCCAGAATTATAATCCTGAAGCTGCACAGACCACTGCTGCAGCAGCTCCGTGGTCTGTGCCGCTGCTCGTCTCTATTTTTACAGCGAGAGTGGACACTAAGCGACGCACAGGTCTGCTTCAGAGCTCCGTGTGTTTGAGTCTGACCCATAGACTGGAAACGTCACGTCACGGGAACTTCAAACTAAATCATTAGTTTGAAGTTTTCCCCCAATTAGGAAATTATTGACAGTAATCATCATTTCAATCTAATAATCAGGTTGACAAGCAAACGTGTGGCTGAGGGGGTGCCCTAGGATGATCATGTTTAATAAACATGTTTTATTTTGCTTGTCATTCTAATTCTATTATTAATGAGAAGTAGACCTAAGGGCGACACGGCTCCCCCAACACATTTGACGCCCTAGGCCTAGTTCGCCTATAGCAATCGCCGGCCCTGACCCCAGGTACTTGTATGTACTGACTGTCTCCACATTCACCCCGTCAATGGTGACAGGCAGCAAGGGAGTGGCAGGCCTCCTGAAGTCCACCACCATTTCCTTAGTTTTGGTGGTGTTCAGCTGCAGCTGGTTAGTCCTACACCATCCCACAAAGTCCTCCACAAGGCTTCTATACTCCTCCTCCTGTCCATCCTTGATACACCCCACAATTGCAGTCGTCAGAGAACTTCTGCGTATGGCACGACTCAGAGTTGTACTTGAAGTCTGTGGTGTACAAGGTGAACAGTACAGGAGAGAGAACAGTTCCTTGTGGCGCCCCTGTGCTGCTGACCACAGCCTCAGATGTGAGGTCCCCCAGTCTAACAAACTGGGGCCGTTCAGTGAAGTAATCTGTGATCCAGGTCACCAGGCTTGGGTCCACTCTCATCTGCAGTAGTTTGTCTATATATATATATATATATATATATATAGAATCAGAAAGGGCTTTATTGCCAAGTACGTTGCACATACGAGGAATTTGTCATGGTGTTGTTGGAGCATGTCACACATTCAAATATAAGAAGGATAAAAAGAATATAAACAATATAAGTATAAACATATACACACAGTATGTATTAATAACGATAAAATAAATAGTAAAATAAGTTAAATAGTAGTAAAAAGGAACGCTACAGCAGAGTAGGTACAGTGGCATGAGGAGCCAGAGGAGTAGTTTGGAAAGAGTCAGGGTGGTTTCTGGGCCTTGTTTAGAAGGCTAGTGGCGGAGGGGAAAAAACTGTTGATGTGGCGTGAGGTTTTGGTCCTGATGGACCTCATCCTCCTGCCAGAGGGGACTGGCTCAAAGAGCTTGTGTCCGGGGTGGGAGGGGTCAGCCACAATCTTTCCAGCACGCTTCAGAGTCCTGGTGGCGTATAGGTCCTGGAGCGGTGGCAGATTGCAGCCAATCACCTTCTCAGCTGACCGAATGACACGCTGCAGTCTGCCCTTGTCCTTGGCAGTGGCAGCAGCGTACCAGATGGTGATGGACGATGTGAGGATGGACTCAATGATGGCTGTGTAGAAGTGCATCATCATTGTCTTTGGCAGGTTGAATTTCTTCAGCTGCCGCAGGAAGTACATCCTCTGTTGTGCTTTCTTCACGAGGGAGCTGATGTTCAGCTCCCACTTGAGGTCCTGGGAGATGGTAGTTCCCAGGAAGCGGAAAGACTCCACAGTGTCAATTGTGGAGCCACAGAGGGTGATGGGGGCAGGTGGGGCTGGGTTCTTTCTGAAGTCCACAACCATCTCCACTGTCTTTAGAGCGTTGAGCTCTAGATTGTTTTGGTTGCACCAGGTCACCAGGTGGTCAGCCTCCCACCTGTAGGCGGACTCGTCTCCATCAGAGATGAGTCCGACGAGGGAGGTGTCGTCCGCAAACTTCACAAGCTTATATATATATATATAGTTTTTTATATATATATATATATATATATATATATATATATAGTTATATCAAACTGGTGAGAGTGCTTCACTGGAGCAGTTGGGGGTTAAGCCTTGTTCACCTCATCAGTGGTAATGATGCCTCTCCGCCATACATTAAACTCTTGTAGGGACAGCAATTGAAAAAAAAACAACTTATGAAGATAAAACATATGCATCTTATCTTATCTTATAAGATTTACAAATGTAAAAAAGGTTTTGTTAAGTAAAAGATACTGTGTACGCTTGTTCCTGAATATCTGTGCACAACATTCATATTTGTACATTTCTGTAATTCACAATGCTGGATCTCTCAAGTAAAAAACTGGTGTGAGAACTGATTAATTTGTGCATTTGCCAGTCTGTAGACACAAAACACAGATATTTTTCACACAATTTTTCCCTGTATGTGTAAATACATATTCTCAAATGCAGATTACTGTTTCAGTGCACAAAACCAACATTTACCGGTTTGGTTTGAGCATTTTTCATTCTCATCCTATTGATACCATGAATGTATGAAGAGAACCTCACTGATCTCCCAGTTATGATGTTAACAATTTCTTTCCATGGGAAAACAATGCAAAAATGATCTGTGTATTTGTGTTTGTGTCCTCTCGATCTTCTCTTACTCTTGGTTCTCCCTCTCCCTCAGAGGCTGGTTCAGACTCTGTACAGACTGATGTAGACGACCAGCGCAGCAGTGTGAGCAAACCTCACAGGGAAAGCAGCAAAAGCTTGAACAACAACACCAGTGTGAATACTGCAGCCCACAATATGCCTCCTTATGAGGAGCTTACCCCCTGTTACGTCATCAAAAACCTGGTGGTTAAGCCGGTGAGAAATTCAGTTATGTAACAACTTGCTTTTTCTACTTTGTTGCATCATGAACAAATATTCAAATACAATGTATCAAGGAATGGGTTATTCTGTTTGGAAGTATATTCAGTCACCAGCCAGTACTTTTTTAAAGTGTATCTTAATGGTGTATTTTATTAATTGTTGACAGATCAACAGTAATTCTTTTTTTAATTGGTATTTTTAACTAATAGGCATCGGAATCTTTTTTGAAAGCCACTATATTTACTATGTATAACTACTGTATAATAACAGTGCACATTTCATTACAAAATATGGAGTTAATAACTGCTTAACTTCACCACCTAACTGCCAAAATATCCCCCAAAACAATAGGCCTCCTACTTCAACAGTATATTACAAATTACAGCCAAATTAAATGACATTTTACAAATAGCTAACTCACTTCTTGTCTCTGTTGCAATCTCAATGGGGAAAGTGCTGCTCATGCTCAGATATCAGGGAAGCCATGTCTTCAGCCATCGATCCATCTTGCGAGTTGACAATATTTGTAAACTTTATTCCTCTGTATTTCCTTCAAATGCCACGCTGATCATTTGTGATGCCAATGACACAACACATCTATGCTCTTCACTATTAGGTTTTGTTGTCGCTGGCAGACAGTTTGAGAAACACTGTTTTGAATTTTAAATTAAAAACATGACATTTTGCTAAATCCAATCCCGGACCACTCTTTGAGAAATAGTGGTGTAGTTCATTGTTGATAATTTAGATGATTAGTCTCTAATTTAAATAATCCCGATCTTAATTAATTAATTGGTCTAATTAATGTCAGAAAAAAATGAGAGCCCAGGGGACATCTTCAAATGTCTTGTTTTGTTTGACTAACAAAACCCAAGGAAGAAAGAAGCAGAGAAAGACAGCAAATTATCTTATTTTTATCCTATTTCTTATTAAAAAAATACTTAATTGAAAAATACTAGATTGTCAAAATAGTTGATTGACTAATCAGTGCATTTGTTTACGCTCTAATACAATGCTTTGTAAATATTTCTAAAGCAGCATTAACTGATATTTTGGTCACTTGGAGCATAGGAAATAAGCTGTAAACACATTGACATATCACCTTGTGAAGTTGATATAAATTGTCAAATATCACAGTACTTTTTGCACTTAGTTGAATCTTGAAAAAAGACAAACTCCAACCATGGCAAAAAACATCAAACAAAAAAGCAGTCTTTACAGGAAAACAAGGCATGTTTTGCTTTTGTGCTTAATACAAGATTTACCTCTATTGACTTATTTATTGACTACCTCTATTTACATCATCTGGTTATTATATTTCTCTAGGTATTTTTGCTTCAGTTATTTTTGTGTCCTACTGCCTATCTCTTTGTGACTTTAACCTCCTCCCCATCTTTTGCTCTTTTTTTACTCTGGTCTTTGCTGCTCACATAAAACCCCACTCACAACCCCCTGGTGGTACAGTCTAGACCGGAGGAGCTTCTGCATGGCCCCCTGGCGTGGGGTGGAGGTTGGCACAGCCTTACCAATGCTAAAGCGCCCAGCCAGCTCTTACTGATCCAACAGCCAACAATACCTGCTACTTTCTCCTCTACCTCGACTCATTCATCCAGTCTAGCTGCACCACAAGTTCAAGTAAAGAGAGGACACAGCCGCAGCAACCAGAACCACAGCAGCAAGGACTCATACCTGCCCATCCTGAATTCTTACCCTCGCATCGCCCCCCATCCTAGGAAGGAGAGCCATGAGGGCAAGGGTGCCACAAGGGTGGAGGGGGTTAAGAGTGTCAGTGAAGGCCAAAGCCAGAGCAAGAGAGTGTGCATTGAGGAAGAGAACATTGAGGAAGAGAAGAGAGAGGCTGTACCTACCACTAGTCGCCTCCTGAAGCACCAGAAGCATCAGAATGAGGGTAGGGTCCATCCCAACTGCCAGTATAAAGTCGGAGGAGGGCACAGCTCTTTCCCCATTTCATCTCACTGCCTGCTGCCCAGCCACGCCTCCTCAACCACCCAGCACATGGCCCACCAATGCCAACAAAGCTTGGGCTCTGACAGCACAGGCTCACCCTCCGTCTCACCACCTTCTTCCTCCAACTCCCCCCCAACCTTCTCTCCTCCCTCTTCATCTCCCTCTTCCTCCACGGCTCACAGCCCATATCAACTGGCTCCAGACAGCTCACCCACACACCATCGACGTTTCCTCAACACAGCTGAGATCTTGAACCAGTCAGGCCTGCTGGCCATCACACTACGCACCAAGGAGCTGCTGAAGCAGAATGCTGCCACCGAGAGAGAAATTGCCCAGCTTCATCAGCACACTCATTTCCTGTGCCAGGTAGCCCAGGCCAGCCAGAACGGGTGCAACAAAGGCTCAGATAGCCTTGACAAAGTCCTCCTGGCCATGACTAAGTCAGGCTGCTACCCAAACTTAGACTTAAATCAACTGAAAGTGCTCAGCAGCAACCAACAGACCAATACTAGAGGTGAGAATGACAAAGAGACAGATAACAACATTGAAATCATCAAGACATACAACAACCCACCGCAGGTGGGGTCTTTACACATAGCTGATGGAACATCACCACCCTCTCCGCTGTTTGCCCCCTCGCCAGACACAGAAGACAAAGATGTGCATGCTTCTGGATCCAATGTCCACCTCCCTGTCTGTTTCTTTTCCCAGGTCTGTCCCTAAATAGTGATGCAGAAAAGTAGTCATGGACCAGAAGTTAAGTGATCTCACTATGTTGCCAGAAAGTTCAGCGCACAAAAACTATCTCCTCTAGCTTCCTGGATCTGTAATGACTAGTAGGGTAACATGTGGACCTAGCAATACAGGAGAGCTTGAGTTTTGTTTGAATTGTGCAAAATGCCAGAGTAAAACAGAATATGGCTAGTTGAAAGGGTACATGATGATTTTCGTATTTACACACATAGTTTAAAGTTGAACATGATTGATATATTTTCATACTTTTAGTCAGGGATTTGCTGTTTCCTGGGGTCTCATTTATAAAACTGTGTGTAGGATCCTTACTAAAAGTGTACGTACGACCAAAAGCCAAAAATGGCACATGGCAAAAAAAAAGATATAAAACTTTATAAGATTATAAAACCGTGCGTACGCACATCTGTAAGCAATGTTCCCTTTATAAATCACAGATTACCCACAAGTGTGCGTACGTGAATCAGCCTCTTATCCCACCCTGTACCCACCCCTTTTTAACCATAAATAGTCAATGCAAAGCACCTCATGAATGCTGATCAGTATGTTAATGACCCTGGCAGTTGTTCTTTACGTCGAATCACGACGACTGGCGGGGAAAAAGCAAAAAACTTCTCAGACGCTCGGGAATTGCTGCAAATTGAATTATAATTTCGGCCCGTTCTCGCACAGTGTAGGGAAACCTGATCTATAGACTACCTTTATTAATAATACCGTCAAAACGGCAGGCATTACGGCACTCGGGACAGCTTCGATATACCAGACCTATATGATAAGATTTAACAGAACTATATATTATATCCAAACAAGCCTTAGTGATAAAGTTGAAGATTATATATAATATTTATAAAAAAAAAAAAAACACTTGGCTGTCTGCCATTTCCCTCTGGAAACAGCTGGTAGCTCCCAGAGTGGCGAGTGGTGAGGAGAGTGGTTTTTGGACCGGGATGGCATGGTTCCTGCGCGTTGCCCTCTCTACTGGACCCAATTCAGTACATAGATCCAAGAGCGCAGCTTTAGGGAATTTAAATCGGCATATTAGCCAGTCATTGTCAGGGTCCCTGAAGTCTCTTTCTCTCCTGTTTCTCCCATTGGTGTAGTCTTCCTGCAGTGCCAGCAGTGCCATCATGCAGCATTACGCATGGGTTTCACTGCATTATTTATATGTTTGCAACAATTTGTGATTACAAAACCTTGCCAAAAATCACAGCATCAACTAGTGGTATCCCCCCCTACCCCAAGATACAATTTGAAGATGAAAGTGTAATAGGCAAACACACGTTTCTTCATGCAGGTTTTGTAACGAACAGTATTAAAGTTCGGACTGATAACGCAGACATAGAGTGTAACAATTGCTCGAGAGCTCAACAGCTGTATTTCCAGACTTTGACATTTGATGATATATGCACAGTATTAAAGACAGATATTTAGTTATTTACACCGTATTCTGCCGTTATCTAATGCTAGGGTATGTAAATGCTATCCTGTATTCCATGCAGTCGGGCCATCTCCTCCTCTTGCGCTCCGTAGCAGACAATGTGATGGTGAGGCAGCGCCAATTAAATATTAAGAACAAATTTTTATTCAAGAATTGAGTTGGATTTTACAAGGTGTTTATGGAACAATTGTAACTCAGTACAAGCGCAAATAACACTACTGAATTTAATCTTCATGATAACATGAATGATATGGAGTGAAAAAATGTGCGTGAGGCATCAATACTTGAAAACATTATGAGTAATCGTTATTCCCACATTTACTTTCTGCAGTCTGACTTCAGTTGACCGCCTCACCATCTGTGTCGCCAATTCCCAGTGTCTCCAAAATGTGCGTGGGAAGTGGCGTACGCACATTTTCAGCCTCATTTTGTGTGTACGCCACGTTTATAAATGAGACCCCAGGGGCCTGTTTCACAAAAGCAGAATATATAAATCCAGGATAACTGATAAAGCGAGGCTTGACCTAGTCTAATCTGTGCATCCTGGCTTGGTGCGTTTCACGAAGTTTCACGAAGGCCAGAACACGGCCGCTGTAATGAAACAGTGAGAGAAAGCATAGCAGACGATCACGGACCGACTGAATGCTTAAGTAGACTATTAAATATACATTAACTGACCACTGCTCTGAACTGAAACCGTCATAATCATTCCATTCAAGGATTAGGCTACTAATCATTTGCACAAATTAACAGTTGTACTCTTTGCCTTAAAAGTAAGCAGAAGATAATGTTACTCAGGAAATTTACCATGAAGATCAATTTTCTACAACGCTAGACTATGATGCGTAAATATCTCTTTCACTATGTTCCTCCCTCTCTCTCATGGGCTAAAATATAAATTTCTTAAGTCATATTAACTTCCACTGCTCGCTTTTTTTTTGTTTTTGTTTTGACAAATGTTTTTATTGATTTTTCAATTAGAATACAAAGACACAAAACAGAGCAGAACAAGGCACATCAATAAGTACAAATAGGCATTTGCGGATATTCTAAATATAGAGATGTTAGTGGTATGCTTATCTGTTATGGTAACACCCTGACTCCCATCATGAAAAGGAAAAGAAAAAAAAAAAATAAAATAAAATAATAATAATAATTCTAAGGAGTGACAAACGTGTACATGCACAGATGGACATAATAAATAAATAAATAAATGTTTAGAGACAGTAGACTACAAAGCCGCAATGAAATCCCCCCCCCTCCAGAAATTGCATAAATGAACCCCAAATCTTAACAAAGTTGTTATATTTCCCTTTAACAACATATGTAAGCTTCTCTAGGGCAAGGCATTGCAATAGCCCTTCAATCCAGCTTTGCTTGCTTGGTCTGTGAACTGATTTCCATGACAGGGCAATTTTATGTTTAGCTTCAAGGAGACAAAATATAACCATCTGTTTCCTGCTATTGCTTAGTGTACAGCTAGCTGGGAAACATCCAAAAATACAAAGTTTGGGACACAATGGAAGTTGTTCATTAATAAACATGGATACAATTGCAATTATCTCTTTCCAAAATTCTTGAATGAGGGTGCATTCCCAGAGGCAGTGGACTGCTCGCTTTTAATGCAAAATGTACAACTGTTCGTTTTTGCAAAGACCATTGAATGGTTTCAGTTAAGAGCAATAGTTCATAAATGTATATTTTTAGACTATCATTCAGTCTGTCCGCTGTTATCTGCCACGCTTGTTCTCACGTTTTTTTAAATTTTTTATAGAGGACGAGTTTCCTTCTTTACATATTATATGCCTTGCTCCCTTGTATATATGGACATAGAAAATAAAGACACTGAAGAAATTGGACTCTAAAATCTAGAAACTATAAAGATAATTAAGTGATGATTCCATGCACACTGTAAACATAGTTATTTCCCCCCCAGCAAAATATAAGGTCAAAAACCATTAAGGTGTCCTCTCCCTGTTGATGAATGTACAGTAGCCTACAACACTAGATAGTTACTGCTCCAGTGAACTAAGACTAATTTGGGAGGATTGTACAATTACGATATGTTCTTTAAATTGTACAATCCTCCCAAATTATAGTCCCAGTTTACTGGACAACACAAATTGTGTGCTAAGAATGCCAAATACAATGCACATGGAAGCTGAACAAACATGATCCTGAAAATGAATCAACTAAAATAATTCAAGGTGCATTGGTCAACTATAGAAATGTACAGCATTGTATGTATTGTCCTTAGTAACAGACTTAATTTAAAATACATTTGAAATTTTATCAGCCTTTTCTACTTATCTCAACAACTGTCATAATATATTCATCAAACTTCTAACAACAATATGAACAGCAGTCTTCATACAGCAATATAACAGTAACAATGACTGTCACATGAATAATTATTCAAAAAAAATAATGGTCACAACTTTAAATAATAACAGTACTTAAATGAACAGCAATATGCACCTGTTGTATTTTAATCCAGCCTGATAACAGTAGGGTAAAACCACTGCTGGGTGATCAGAAAAGGCTCCAGGATTAATAAATCCTGGCTGTTAGCCTGGTCAGGAGCAGGCTAGCTGCACAGAATAAATCTCCATGGTGATTTATGTGCCTCTGCTTTCGTGAAACCGAGTCAAGGCTAAATTCATCCAGGATAACGGGGAAATCCCGGCTTAATCCCTTATCTTGGTTTTGTGAAACAGGCCCCAGGTGTCTATTTTTCATCTGTATTTTTGCCTTTTGTGGACAGGCCTGTCATTCAGGTGCTCACATTCACAGTCAGCGATGGATGTCCAATGTGTCCAATATGTGACAAGAAGCAGTCAGACAACTGAAACATGCTTATAGAGAAATATGCCTGTTAGTGAGTATGTGATTTGCCTAGAAACCTGTCAGTCAGCAGCTATACTTGTGATTGGAGGAGAGCTATGGGGGAGGGGCTTTATGCTTCCGTGCCAGTGTTAGCCAGGTAGAGAGAGCGAAGCGAGAGAGAGAGAGAGAGACGCAAGCGAGTCAAGCCTTGTGCACCAGCAATAACACTGGCCTTAGGACTCCTAAAGGACAGGAATTACTGTTACTATAAATATTAGATTATAGAAGACCGATTGACATCCCCAATGGGAGACTTAGTTACAATTAGCCACAAGTTAGCTGACGTGTGCTAACCTCTGCCAAAACATAATAATAATAATAATAATAATAATAGATTTGATTTGTAATGCACTTTACATTTGGAGCAAATCTGAAAGTGCTACAGTTAAGATCATAAAAGCATGGTAAAAACATCAATATAAAATACAAATAGATAATGCAACGACTTGCAGGGTTAGTTAAAAATCATAAGTTCTCCTAAAAAGAAATGTTTTTAGTCCTTTTTTAAAAGTCTCAATAGTTTGAGGTGCCCTCAGAAGGTCGGGGAGGGCATTCCAGATCCGAGGAGCGGCAGAACAGAAAGCCCAATCACCCATGGTGCTGAGCTTAGTCTTGGGGAGAAGGATGCGGTTTGAGTTTGTTGAATGGAGAGATCGAGTTGTTTGTTGTTAGAGGGGTGAGTAGTTCTTTTAGATAGGGGGGGTATTTCCATAGATTCACTGGTGGGTAAGAAGGGAAATCTTACATTCAAACCTGGCAGGAAACGGGATGCCAGTGAAGTGAATGGAGAAAGGGTGTGATGTGGTCGTAACAGCACACTAAACCAGCCCGCTTCTAAACGAAAAAAATGGCAGAGAAAAACAGACTAACTTGAGATTTGGAGGTTCGAGGTGAACTTGTGGAAGCCATTGCAGATATGCGGTTATAACACATCTGTGAGGATTCCTGTGGAGGTGCGGTCTCTCGCCAGTATGCAAATTATCTGTAAACCACGCCCTTTTTGTCCCTCTCCTCAAGCCCCTCCTCTCTACGCCAAAACGGTGACAGAAAGTTGAAACTGAAAACCAGTGACATTGTAAAAATCCTGACAGTGTAAAAAAAAAAAAAAAAAACTGTCACTGAAAAAAAGACAGACATCAAGAAAAAATGTAAATTGGCATTGAAAAACCTATCATAATGCAAACAAATTTCAAAGTGAAATTAAATCACTTCATTGTGAGATTATAACTTTTTGATGTTTGTGTTTTATTTAGCAGTTGAACATTTTTCAGTGCCAATATTTGTTGTTTCAATGCCAATTTTTATTTTCAATACCACTTACTGTCACTGTTCTAGCTCCATATCTACAGTGCCTCTGAAGAAAGTGGTGAGGAGAGGAGGGGGAAGGTGTGCTCTTCTATTGCGGTGGAACACAAAACATATTGCGACGGAATGCAAAATATTGCGAGAGAACGCAAAACATATTGCGAGGGGACGCAAAAGTAGTCCCCCAGAAAAATATTGCAGTGACCCTTCGGGGGCTTCGTACAAAAGAGCATAAAGGCTGACTTACTTTGTCCAGTCAGGTGTTGCCACTCCCAGATTCCCATGCAAGAAAGCAGAGGTATGGAGGTATGGACTCAAGTCAGACTCGAGCACAGATCAACGGCACCTCTGCAAAATAGCCTCAGGAAGGAACTTGTTTGGGTGTGTGTTCAAAGGTTGTTTTAGTCGTGCAACTGAAAACTCAGATTGAACAGATAGTCTAGCTAGCTTTCTGGATTTACCCTGCAGAGATCTGTGGAGCAGTTAACCATAATCCTCATAAATCCACCGGAGTTTAGAACGCCAACACAAAGAAAGAGGAAGGTAATGGAAATCTGGCTGAAATTAAAAACATCCGGTGGAATTTCCGTCAGCACCTGAACAATCCCGGAAGTGGAACGTCGTGGATATAGGCGACACATTTCATGACTTTAGACTCTGCTCAAGAAAATCAGAAAAGACTTGCAACTCCACTTGTTTTGGACTTTAAAAAGCTCATATTATGCTTTTTGGCTTTTTCCCTTTCCTTTGTTGTGTTATATATCTTTTTTTTGTGCATGTGTAACGGATGTGTACTCTCTCTCTCTTGCGTTGTGTTGTGTTACAGACAAATCCGTCACTCTTCGTTGGCTATCACAGCCGTTTATTCTGGTAAACAGCAGAATAGTGTCTCACAATCACATTCGTCACCATAAAGAGCTCCAGTTAGCATGAAACAGGCTACAGCAGACTGGTGAACAGTATTACACATGATATTAACAAAATACCAGTGTGGAATCACAAAAGTAGACCACTGTACCTGGTAAACAGCAGAATAGTGTCTCACAATCACATTCGTCACCATAAAGAGCTCCAGTTAGCTAAAATGAAAATAGAAATGATCAGTTTACTGTTGCCACGGTTGTATCATAAAAGTTAGGTTATCAAGCTAGACTAACCAGACTAGTAAGCTAGCACAACATTTTCATTTAAGCTAAAACAAAAGAAACAAAACTGGCCTCTAATATAAAATTTGAGACCTCCCGTGTGGATATACTACATGCACATCATATACTACATAACATTATCACAATGAACACATTTACCTAACTATAACAGTGGAGCTCAATGTATGCGACTTACAGGCTACAGCAGACTGGTGATAAGTGTGTAGGAATTTACCCTAAAGTCTGCAGAATAGCACCAATATATGGTGCTCATGTTACATAAAAAGCCTGTCTCATATGGGAACTACTAGACAAATGAAAAGTTACCTTTTAATGGCAAGTGGAATTATTAACTCCGCTACACATGTAATAGGTTTACAAAGTGGAAAAGCCCAAAGTCCACCCCAAAGGGAGTTACCATCTCCCACAGAAACTGTTCACAAACTGATCGAAACAGCTCTATTGTAGTCCAGCCTTTACTTCCGTGACAAACGGACGTTATAATGCTAGCCTAGCTGCTGGTGTGGGATGCCCTCAAACCAAGCTAGTTAGAGCGGAGGCCTGTAGATACTAGGTACTGCGCATGTGCGACTCCCAACAAAAATGGAATAGAAGTGAGATGCCTCAGTAGGTAGCTAAAACGGATCTTGCACCCGGCACAGCGCAAAGCACGACGCAAGTGTCTTTGCTAGTTTAAGACCGACGCAGTTGTTAATTTCCCGTCCAGCGCCCACGTCGTTTAAATAGCAAATGCACCTGCGCCCATCTTTGCGCCCATGGGCGTGCTGGTCTTACAGGGAGGTGTATTCAGGTGAATTCTTGGCGTGTTGCTATCTTGAGGCAGCGGGAAATGATCGCGCCATTGACCAACAAAAACATGGTCTAAAGTCAATAGTGCAGCATTTCATTGTTGGTCGGGAAGTTCTGACTAGAATCTGAGTGTGAAGATGTGAGACTAAGTAACCTTCCTATTTAGTAAGAAATCGTGAACACTGATGATGGCTTCTAGCTGAAACGCGTTTGTGTTTTGCCCACATTAAATAAGAAGATAACTTATCTGTAAGTGACGTAGATTTTAGTTTGTTCTTTGGTCCTGTCACTGCCGTGGACTCCATACACTGTCTAAGATTTGGAGCTTTGCTGGCCACTTTTCATGATATCCTTCATAATTCAAACAATGCTTGGATGGAAGTTTTCATTCTTTGATTTTCTTTTACTGTTTGTAGTGCATTTGCTGCTCATGATCTGACCATAGTCCTGAAGCAACAATGCTGTTATGAATGCACAAAGGATATGTTACATGTGCGATTTCTGTCTGATGTAGGCTATTCTGTGTCATGCAGTATGTAAACGCCTTCTCTGCTGTTTGGGTTCATGTTTAGTTGCCACTTTGTGCAATAAAATGGTTAATTTTATAACAGTGCTGTGCAGAGCCGGTTCTGCCGGTGCAAATATATTTTAGCCAGAATAGGTTAAAATTGTTGTGTACAAACTTTTTAGACTGAGCTTTGTTGGTCGAGCATGTTGTAGACAGTACTGCTATTGCCGTTGTAATGCAGTTTATATTGGAAGGTAAAAGTGTTGCTGTTTTTTCAGTTTGTCCTTTTTGCTACTTCTACGTCTTTTTGAAAATGGCCCACTCACTTTTGTACTGGCCCGCCCAAAATGCTATTTCTGCCTACGCCACTGAGTACAACCCTTTTGAACCATGCGCTTGGCGCACGGACCCTAAACGCACCTGCGCCATGCGCTTCACGCTGTGCGCTTAGATCATTAAAATAGGGCCCACAGGGTGAAAAGAGGAGTTGTAGCAAAGTGCAGTACGACAAATATATTGTGTTTTTTGAAAATTAAACCATTTAAACCTACTCTGGTTCAACCTCTAAATACAATTATGAACCTGAAAATGACCTAAATATGAGCTCTTTAACACCAATGACTTGTTACTTCACTCAGACTTCAACCTTTTGACTTGAAAATAGCCTACTTTAACACATTTCCCCAAACTCAAAGATTAAAAAGTATGTTATCTAAAAAACAAATAAATTAATTTACTTTCCTTCCTTAATCCCCAGATCCACTTCAGCCAATCTGACAGACCACAGACTGGAGAAAAGCATGGGGAAGTGAAGTTATGTCGCTGAGTGTCAGTTGGAAATGACACCAAAGATACTTTTGTTTGTGTATAAAGACTATGTGGTCAACAAAAAAACAAATTACAATATGCGAAACATGCGGGTCAACAAATTACAGATGGAGAGGCAACAACTTCCAACTTTGTTCGACATTTGAAGCTGCACGAAGAATGGTAAGTTGAGGCTAAATCATTTAATTAACAGAGGTGCCATGTCGGCCATTAACGTCAAGTGTTGTGGGTTCAGTGGGTTCCCTCCCTAACTCGTACTAATAAAACATTAAAACATAAGACACATTATGAAAGTGCAGTGTCAGTGTTAAGTAGCACTTGGTAAAACCTGTTTTAAAAAATAAATACATAATTGAAAAGGCATTCATGATTTGTATAAGTTTAATTAATTACATTTTTTTTTATTACTTAAACGCAAAGTTTAGGACTTGGGAGTCTTGTTAGTCTTGACTTGGGCTTTGACTCAGACTGTTACCATACTGTTCTATCTTTTCTATGTTTGCCTTTACCCATGTAGTTATTATATCCATAAATTCCTGTTACTAATGATTATTTATCAAAAATGTCATACTGTACACTCAAATCGACCGCAGTTTAAAATTTGGCACCGGAGCAATCCCGGAAGTCGAACGTCGTGAATATAGACTAACAAGTAGCTAATGCTTAAGCTTGGTAGGTAACATTATAAGGTTACAACATTGTTCAACATGCTCATAAAGTACATTTTAGTATGATTGTTTTGACCACGGTCAACAGCACTGGGCTAACCCACGATTAAGTTCGCTATGTAACATTGTATAGGTAGACGACTAATATAATGCTAATTTAGGTAGCACACCTATCTGTCTGCCTGGCGGGATGACAAAAGCTTTGGGACACATAGTTAACATTAGCCCCCAGCCAGCTAGCAGCCAGCAACTATCATTACAGAAATCGGACCCTGGCCAGCACAAACTCCAGCGGCAGGTGCTAACGACGCTAACAGCAGTTTAATAATCCGTCGGGAAACAGACCATATCAGACCCCAGGCACCTGAGTCGGAACAGCGGCCATCCTTACGTCTCCTAACGTTACCGGTGTTCATGCCAAAAATCTCTCCCCCTTCGTGTTTAGCTGCCTCTACAGTTAAATTTAGACAACAAAAGGTGACTGTCCTGAGGCGACGATAGCAAAGTTTAAGCACCAAAACAACTAACGTTAGTTAAGATTACAAAAAAGTGAAGGGAGAGATCATTCCGGGCAGCTGGGAGATTTTCTGCACAACAATGGCCATCGGACGTCTCTGCCACCCCAGAGATTCTGCCAGCCATCCCCACCCACACCCACGAAGTAACGTTAAACCTCTGATCGTCGTTGAGTAATGTTACAACTAATCCCTTTCCCCCTGGTGCTGAAAACTTCCAAAAGGTGACACTGACGTGAAATATATTGTGATATTGTGGTTTTAGCTGCTAGCTAGTGTTAGCTTGCTTGCTTGCTAACTAGTCAGTTAGTAATACAAATCAAATCAAAAAACAAAAAACATAATTATGTGGGAAACTGCAGCTATTTAATTAGAATGACATGAATTAACATTACTAAACGTAATGTGAATAAAACTTGGATGGATAAACTCGTCCATGAACTGATACATTTTAATTGGGAATGGTGTGTATACATCCATTTTTTTGATTGAGAGACCCCTAGCCGCAGAAAATTACATATTGTACATTTAAAAGAAGGAACTTATGATTACGAACTTATGATTACAAACATATGTCAGGTTTTGATGTATATGGGAAACAGGGCTGTAGCTGGAAAATTAAGAGTGATTTCAAGTGTAAAATTCTAAATAAAATGGCATTCTTCAGCAGTTATTACTTATAATGAAGATAACAACAACAAGATTGAAGTGTTACTCATAATTTCTGGACCTCTAAAGTCCATGCTAAGGTCTCACCATGCTAGTTCACCAGACTATACTTCAGACATGCAATAATAAAGCCATTCTGTCATACTCTTTGTCAGGACACAAACCTGCAAGGTAAACAACAGATTCATTAAATAAAACATTGTATAATCTCATCCTATCATATCTAGTTTTAGGATTACATTTGAATGGTTCTAGTTCCTTTGTTTGAACTTAGTAAATACATGGATTACAATGGTAGTATCAGTCTACTACTGTTATGTCATGTGTTATAAGTCATGTTAATGTTAATAACAAGCAGCTTTTAATACAAGTAAATAAATACGCCTAACAGAAAAATGTTTTAATATGGACAGTTTTATTTGACAAAGAAAGGTTTGTTCAAATAAATAATTTATTTAACACATCAACACATTCATTTTTAAAATAAATAATAAAGGCCTTATTTAGTTGTTTTTTTTAGATAATTATAACATAACAAGGTAAACCAATGAATAGAAAAAGTAACCAGCAACAACAACAACAACAACAACAAAACAAAATATTGTTAACTTGGCAAGGTCAGTTCTATAAATAACTAAGAAATATTTTCTGTAATTAAGTGAAAATTCATTCTTAAGTTTAATACATTATGTTTAAAATTGCAATATGTTAGTCATAGAGCCCTTGGCAGCAGCCATAAGGGGGGAGACTAACTTCCCAGGTGTTACGGTAGGGCACAAACTTGTGTTGTATGCTGATGATACACTTTTTGTGTCTGAATCCAGTAGATCAATACCCTAGCTACTCAGGATCATTGACTCTTTCTTTAAGAATGTTCAGGTTATAGGGTAAATTGGTCCAAGTCAGAAGTGTTGCCTTTAACAGCTCAATGCCCCGTAACAGCCTTACAATCAGGTGCATTTCAGTGGCCCAAGCAAGGTATCGTATATCTGGGTATCTTATTCCCTCCCCAGTTCAAAGACCTTGTTAATTAATTTGGATCCATTATTGAATAAAATCTCTTGTGATGTTAATAGGTGGGAGACTCTCAATCTCTCAATAGAGGTCAATGTTATAAAAATGGTTTGTGTTCTCAAGCTGAATTCTCTTATTCAATCTCTTCCTCTGGATGTTCCTCTGTCATATTTTAAATGGTTTGACAGGACAAGAAAGTAATTTATATGCAATGGTAAAAAACCCGCTACATTTTAATGAATTACAAAGACCGAGTGATAGAGGAGGTTTGGGTCTACCAAAAATGTTGTATTACTACTATGCTTTTAACTTAAGGCATGTGGCCCACTGGTCACTTCATCCTGGGAGAGCCCCACCCTGGTATTGTATTGAGCAATCTGTTCTTGCCCCATTATCGCCGTTACAAAGCCTGTATGTCAAACTGTATGGTGAGGCAAAAACACATCCAACTCTTAAAAGTTGTGCGGACTAAAGTGGCCCAGCTGTTTGAATTGGATCCATATCTAAATACTTCATCAAGTATTTGGCGAAATCCAAAGCCTATGTTGGATTGCAGGGACCCAGGTTCCATTTAGCCCAAGATTATTTGTCAATGCTAAACGGGATGGATAAGCACATAAGAAGCTGGGTCCAAACTAGTGATGCCAGACAATAATAGCCAGACAGATTTTTTTTTAGGAGGACTGAGGATTGGATGTCTGCACTAGAAAATGGGGAAAGTACCTGGGCTTTCTGGAGGACTCCTAAGAAGCTTTGTAATAGGGGAGAAACATGTTTGATGGTTTATGGTTTTGTCATTTATACATGTTTATTTGCTTAATAGTTTATTGTTTTTTTTGTTATTATTTTGTTGTATATAGCATATTGTCGTTACTGTGTCATCTTTTCTTGATTTTTGTTTGGGTGGGTGGTGAAGACAAAAGGGGGGATATGTTCATGTTGTGAAATGTATTTTTTGTAAGTTGTTTAAAAAAAAAGAAGCAAATAATGCACTCACTCTTAAAGTTGTTTAAGTAAACTATCAAATCTTATTTTGTTAACCAATAAATGAAGCTTGAAGCTATAGCATAATTTCAGTCAGGCATGTTTAGGTCTGAAGGTTTTATCTTTTGTGCATCCTGTCATTCACCCCTTTCATGCACTCCTCCCATGCATGCTTACTCACGACACACCTACATTGTTAGCCTATGATACTGCTGCTGCCTCTGTTTAAATATGATTCTCTCGATGCCTTTAGTATGTTTATGCTGCTATTATGAGCGTGGTGTGTTCACGGCTGTTCAATTATTTCAATATGTTCTCTCTGTTATTGGCAGCTGTCACAGCACTCTTCCACATCATCGCCAGTCTTAACAGATTCATCAGCTCCATCAGCCTCTTCAGCCAATCAGCCTCATCAGAATCATCAGCCACAACCTCCACCAGTGTCTGGACTCCATGGGGGGATTTATCTCGCTGCTGCTCAGGGCCGACGCCCCTCGATTACAATTGTTCCTGTAGAATCTTTCTGCGACTTTCTGCCAAGACATTATTATCACATATCATCCGTTATAATAAACATTCATCATTACTTCATATACTTGTCTCTCCTGATTGAAATATATGACATATGCAAACAAACATGGTACAATACCCAGTAAAGGCAAGGCACTTTCAAGACACACAAGCTTTTTGCACTGATCTGCAGAAATACCTTGACATTTTGAGTTACTGTATTACTTTTTGTTAGTGCTCATCATGGTTTAACAAAGTGTCAAAAGACTAGTTTGAATTCACATAAGCAACTCTACTATATAAGAAAACATCTGGCTGGTAAATTTCAATTTTTCAGCTATCTGGACTTCCAGAAAGAAACCATTTGCAGACAATGAAATAAATACTTGCTAAACTAAAAAAATAAAATAAGTTGTTATCTTTGGATTACAAGTGATTAAGACAAATACTTGTTTAAGAAAAGTAGAAATACTGTATTGTATTTGTATGCCAGGAACATTCATATTTGTAATGACAGTGACATAGACCTGTCTCTCAGTTCTCCTCCTGGCAGACTTGCTTGCAGCAGGGACAGCAAGGGCAGCAGCATCGATAGCAATAATTCCGGAGCTGACAAAGGAGTCCGCTGGTTGTCTCTGGAGCTGCATCAGTTTCTTCTACCTTCATCTTCTCTTGATACGTTTTAGCAGAAGTCTGTTGTTTTACTTGCATTGTTCCATCCCTTGTGGTTATATCGACCTTGAATTTTTGATTAGCTTTATCGATACTTGTCAGTGTTCTACACAGTTTTTCTTTCTCACTGATCATCTGAACTTGAAGTTGTTGGATCTCTCTGTATTTTTTATCCAGTGTTGTGCTGTCTCTCTCACGGTCAATTTGGGATGTCATGTCCTTACTTAGTCCTTGTTTCAGCTTATTCTCCAGTAGTTCCTTTTCTTTCTGTAACCATGTTCTCTTAACAAACTGATTGATCACATTTAGTCTTTTCTCTAGGTTGTTTTTCATCTCATGGCTCACGCACTTCATCTGATTGATCTCCTTCCGCTCCATTTTTGTATCCTTCCAGATCTTTCGCAAACAATCTCTTCTTGACATTTTCTCGTCTGTAAAATCATCTGGCTCTGGAGCCGACTTGAACATCTTCTGTTTATTTTTCCCTTCATCTTCTGCCACCATCAGCAGCAGACCTTCCCTCTTAGTTTTCAAGTATTTAGCTTTTCTTGCAAGATCATGTTTATCTCCCTCTAACTTCCACTGATGTTCACATTCTTCAGTCTGGATCATAGCATCTGACTGGAAAACACCCATCTTACATTCAAACTCTTTAGGTTTATTCAAATACTGTTCATCAACATCTTGCTCCTGAAGCCATTCCTTTACAACCTCACTTTGTACCGCTTTGTCAAACATTATTGTCACCATATGTTTCTTATCTTTTTGCATCAGGTTATAATAACCAGTGATCTTATTTGTCTGTTTATCAAGTTCATTACACCTGTGTTGCAATATTGAGTTCGATTGGAGCATATCTTTATATTTCTGTCCAAATCTGTCCATATTCTTTGTAAAGTCCTCATGTATCCTTTGATTCAACTCTTTGAGTTTTGCTCTGAGACTTACCATGAAGTTCATTAACCTGGTGAGCCGGACCTTTGTAATTTTCAGCTCAGACAGTTCTACTCCCATCCTCTTATTTTCATTTAAAAACCTTTCTATCTCACTTTCAGTAGTTGTCTTTATTTGATACAATTGTTGTTTTTCTTGGTTTATCTCATCAAATTGACTGTCAGCATGTTCTTGCTCTCTCTGTTGATCTCATCAAACTGACTGTCTGCATGTTCTTCTTCTGTTGTAGCTCAGTCTTTGTGATTTCCAGTTTGTCTTTTTCCTCTTTTAGATCTTGTATCACTTGTTCTAATATGTCACTTTGTTTCAGGATGTCACACCTCATCAGCTCCATTCCAGTTTCTCTTTGTTCATCATCTCACTCTCTCTATCCAGATCCTCTCTGTCTTGCTTCTGCCCTGCCTTTAGTTCTATAAGATGTGTCTTTTCCAACTCAGCCTCTTGTTTCAGTCGTTTGGCCATTTCTTGTCTTGCATGACAATTTCTGACAACATACTCTTCAACCCTTCTTTTCTCTCTCTAATATCTCAGTGTAAGATGACATATTTTCCTTCAGTTTATCCAGAGCCTCATGCTTTTGCTCTAAAACACTCAACAGTTTCAGTAAGTCTTCATTGTTTTCTTCCAGTCTCATGATTTGTTTTTCACGTCTTCACTCATCTTTCATTCAGCTGTTGCAGTTTTTCCCTCAGATTTCTAGTGATTTAATTTCATTCAAGAGTTGATCCTCTCTTATTGTCAGCTCAGACCTTTCTCCTTCCATTCTGTCCTTTTCATTCTCGAGCCTTCGTCTGTCCATGTCAGTACTACTCTTCATCTGATTGAGTTGTTCTCTCTCTCCACTGATTGTGTTCATGGCAGCTTCAATCTCTTCTTTCTTCCTGTTGATATCCTTCCTCAAAAGTTCCAGTTCATTTCTTTCTACCAGTACACTGTTCTTAGTGGTTTCCAGTTCTTGTGTTTGTCTTTTGAACTCTTCTTCCTTGAGTTGTTGTTGTTCTTGTTTTAAGGCAATCATGTTCATGATATTGTCAAGTTTGTCTCTTTCTTTCTGAAGCTGAAGGGTCAGATCTTTAATGTTGGTTTTCTCTCTGTTGATCTCATCAAATTGACTGTCAGCATGTTCTTGCTTCTGTTGTAGCTCAGTCTTTGTGATTTCCAGTTTGTCTTTTTGCTCTTTTATATCTTGTATCACTTGTTCTAATATGTCACTTTGTTTCAGGATGTCAGACCTCATCAGCTCCATTTCCAGTTTCTCTTCGTTCATCATCTCACTCTCTCTATCAAGATCCTCGCTGTCTTGCTTCTGCCCTGCCTTTAGTTCTATAAGATGTGTCTTTTCCAACTCAGCCTCTTGTTTCAGTCGTTTGGCCATTTCTTGTCTTTGCATGACAATTTCTGACAACATACTCTTCAACCCTTCTTTTTCTCTCTCTAATATCTCACTGTAAGATGACATATTTTCCTTCAGTTCATCCAGAGCCTCATACTTTTGCTCCAAAACACTCAACAGTTTCAGTAAGTCTTCGTTGTTTTGTTCCAGTGTCATGATTTTGTTTTTCATGTCTTCACTCATCCTTTCATTCAGCTGTTGCAGTTTTTCCCTCAGATTTTCTAGTGATTTAATTTCATTCAAGAGTTGATCATCTTTTATTTTCAGCTCAGACCTTTCTCCTTCCATTCTGTCCTTTTCATTCTCGAGCCTTCGTCTGTCCATGTCAGTACTACTCTTCATCTGATTGAGTTGTTCTCTCTCTCCACTGATTGTGTTCATGGCAGCTTCAATCTCTTCTTTCTTCCTGTTGAGATCCTTCCTCAAAAGTTCCAGTTGCTTTCTTTCTACCAGTACACTGTTCTTACTGGTTTCCAGTTCTTGTGTTTGTCTTTTGAACTCTTCTTCCTTGAGTTGTTGTTGTTCTTGTTTTAAGGCAATCATGTTCATGATATTGTCAAGTTTGTCTCTTTCTTTCTGAAGCTGAAGGGTCAGATCTTTAATGTTGGTTTTCTCTCTGTTGATCTCATCAAACTGACTGTCTGCATGTTCTTTCTTCTGTTGTAGCTCAGTCTTTGTGATTTCCAGTTTGTCTTTTTGCTCTTTTATATCTTGTATCACTTGTACTAATATGTCACTTTGTTTCCGGATGTCAGACCTCATCAGCTCCATTGCCAGTTTCTCTTTGTTCATCATCTCTTTCTCTCTATGCAGATCCTCTCTGTATTGCTTCAGCTCTGACTTCAATTTGTAAAGATCTTGTTTGTCCAACTCAAACTTCTGCTTCCACTGATTTTCAACGTCTTCTCTCTGGATGACCATGTCTGACAGTAAACCTATCAGACTTTTCTTTTCTCTCTCTAACAGCTCACTGTATCCAGCCAGGTTCTCTTTCTGTACATCTAGAGCTGTAAGCTTTTGTTCCAATACAGTGTACAGCATTAGTACGTCTTGATTGTTTTGTTGTAATCTTTCCATTTTGTTTTTTACGTCTTCACTCATCTTTTCATTTAGCTGTTGTATTTTTTCCCTTAGAGTTTTTAGTGATTTAAATTCATTCAAGAGTTGATCTTCTCTTATTGTTAGCTCAGACCTTTCTCCTTCCATTCTGACCTTTTCTTTCTCGAGCATTCGTCTGTCCATGTCAGTACTACTCTTCATCTGATTGAGTTGTTCTCTCTCTCCACTGATGGTGTTCATGGCAGCTCCAATCTCTTCTTTCTTCTTGTTGAGATCCTTCCTCAAAAGTTCCAGTTCCTTTCTTTCTACCAGTACACTGTTCTTACTGGTTTCCAGTTCTTGTGTTTGTCTTTTGAACTCTTCTTCCTTGAGTTGTTGTTGTTCTTGTTTTAAGGTAATCATGTTAATGACATTGTCAAGTTTATCTCTTTCTGTCTGAAGCTGAAGGGTCAGATCTTTAATGTTGGTTTTCTCTCTGTTGATCTCATCAAACTGACTGTCTGCATGTTCTTTCTTCTGTTGCAGCTCAGTCTTTGTGATTTCCAGTTTGTCTTTTTCCTCTTTTATATCTTGTATCACTTGTTCTAATATGTCACTTTGTTTCAGGATGTCAGACCTCATCAGCTCCATTTCCAGTTTCTCTTTGTTCATCATCTCACTCTCTCTATCCAGATCCTCTCTGTCTTGCTTCTGCCCTGCCTTTAGTTCTATAAGATGTGTCTTTTCCAACTCAGCCTCTTGTTTAAGTCGTTTGGCCATTTCCTGTCTTTGCATTACAATTTCTGACAACATACTCTTCAACCCTTCTTTTTCTCTCTCTAATATCTCAGAGTAAGATGACATATTTTCCTTCAGTTTATCCAGAGCCTCATGCTTTTGCTCCAAAACACTCAACAGTTTCAGTAAGTCTTCATTGTTTTGTTCCAGTCTCATGATTTTGTTTTTCACGTCTTCACTCATCCTTTCATTCAGCTGTTGCAGTTTTTCCCTCAGATGTTCTAGAGATTTCATTTCATTCAAGAGTTGATCTTCTCTTATTGTCAGCTCAGACCTTTCTCCTTCCATTCTGAACTTTTCATTCTCGAGCCTTCGTCTGTCCATGTCAGTACTACTCTTCATCTGATTGAGTTGTTCTCTCTCTCCACTGATTGTGTTCATGGCAGCTTCAATCTCTTCTTTCTTCCTGTTGAGATCCTTCCTCAAAAGTTCCAGTTCATTTCTTTCTACCAGTACACTGTTCTTAGTGGTTTCCAGTTCTTGTGTTTGTCTTTTGAACTCTTCTTCCTTGAGTTGTTGTTGTTCTTGTTTTAAGGCAATCATGTTCATGATATTGTCAAGTTTGTCTCTTTCTTTCTGAAGCTGAAGGGTCAGATCTTTAATGTTGGTTTTCTCTCTGTTGATCTCATCAAACTGACTTTCTGCATGTTCTTCCTTCTGTTGTAGCTCAGTCTTTGTGATTTCCAGTTTGTCTTTTTCCTCTTTTATATCTTGTATCACTTGTTCTAATATGTCACTTTGTTTCAGGATGTCAGACCTCATCAGCTCCAAGTCTAGTTTCTCTTTGTTCATCATCTCATTCTCTCTATCCAGATCCTCTCTGTCTTGCTTCAGCTCTGACTTCAATTTGTAAAGATCTTGTTTGTCCAACTCAAACTTCTGCTTCCATTGATTTTCAACGTCTTCTCTCTGGATGACCATGTCTGACAATATACCTATCAGACTTTTCTTTTCTCTCTCTAACAGGGCACTGTATCCAGCCAGGTTCTCTTTCTGAACATCTAGAGCTGTAAGCTTTTGCTCCAATACAGTGTACAGCATTAGTACGTCTTGATTGTTTTGTTGTAATCTTTCCATTTTGTTTTTCACGTCTTCACTCATCTTTTCATTTAGCTGTTGTATTTTTTCCCTCAGAGTTTTTAGTGATTTAATTTCATTCAAGAGTTGATCTTCTCTTATTGTTAGCTCAGACCTTTCTCCTTCCATTCTGACCTTTTCTTTCTCGAGCCTTTGTCTGTCAATGTCAGTACTACTCTTCATCTGATTGAGTTGTTCTCTCTCTCCACTGATTGTGTTCATGGCAGCTTCAATCTCTTCTTTCTTCCTGTTGAGATCCTTCCTCAAAAGTTCCAGTTCCTTTCTTTCTACCAGTACACTGTTCTTACTGGTTTCCAGTTCTTGTGTTTGTCTTTTGAACTCTTCTTCCTTGCGTTGTTGTTCTTCTTGTTTTAAGATAATCATGTTCATGACATTGTCAAGATTGTCTCTTTCTTTCTGAAGCTGAAGGGTCAGATCTTTAATGTTGGTTTTCTCTCTGTTGATCTCATCAAACTGACTGTCTGCATGTTCTTTCTTCTGTTGTAGCTCAGTCTTTGTGATTTCCAGTTTGTCTTTTTCCTCTTTTAGATCTTGTATCACTTGTTCTAATATGTCACTTTGTTTCAGGATGTCACACCTCATCAGCTCCATTTCCAGTTTCTCTTTGTTCATCATCTCACTCTCTCTATCCAGATCCTCTCTGTCTTGCTTCTGCCCTGCCTTTAGTTCTATAAGATGTGTCTTTTCCAACTCAGCCTCTTGTTTCAGTCGTTTGGCCATTTCTTGTCTTTGCATTACAATTTCTGACAACATACTCTTCAACCCTTCTTTTCTCTCTCTAATATCTCAGTGTAAGATGACATATTTTCCTTCAGTTTATCCAGAGCCTCATGCTTTTGCTCTAAAACACTCAACAGTTTCAGTAAGTCTTCATTGTTTTCTTCCAGTCTCATGATTTTGTTTTTCACGTCTTCACTCATCCTTTCATTCAGCTGTTGCAGTTTTTCCCTCAGATTTTCTAGTGATTTAATTTCATTCAAGAGTTGATCCTCTCTTATTTTCAGCTCAGACCTTTCTCCTTCCATTCTGTCCTTTTCATTCTCGAGCCTTCGTCTGTCCATGTCAGTACTACTCTTCATCTGATTGAGTTGTTCTCTCTCTCCACTGATTGTGTTCATGGCAGCTTCAATCTCTTCTTTCTTCCTGTTGAGATCCTTCCTCAAAAGTTCCAGTTCATTTCTTTCTACCAGTACACTGTTCTTACTGGTTTCCAGTTCTTGTGTTTGTCTTTTGAACTCTTCTTCCTTGAGTTGTTGTTGTTCTTGTTTTAAGGCAATCATGTTCATGATATTGTCAAGTTTGTCTCTTTCTTTCTGAAGCTGAAGGGTCAGATCTTTAATGTTGGTTTTCTCTCTGTTGATCTCATCAAACTGACTGTCTGCATGTTCTTTCTTCTGTTGTAGCTCAGTCTTTGTGATTTCCAGTTTGTCTTTTTCCTCTTTTATATCTTGTATCACTTGTTCTAATATGTCACTTTGTTTCAGGATGTCAGACCTCATCAGCTCCAAGTCTAGTTTCTCTTTGTTCATCATCTCATTCTCTCTATCCAGATCCTCTCTGTCTTGCTTCAGCTCTGACTTCAATTTGTAAAGATCTTGTTTGTCCAACTCAAACTTCTGCTTCCATTGATTTTCAACGTCTTCTCTCTGGATGACCATGTCTGACAGTATACCTATCAGACTTTTCTTTTCTCTCTCTAACAGGTCACTGTATCCAGCCAGGTTCTCTTTCTGAACATCTAGAGCTGTAAGCTTTTGCTCCAATACAGTGTACAGCATTAGTACGTCTTGATTGTTTTGTTGTAATCTTTCCATTTTGTTTTTCACGTCTTCACTCATCTTTTCATTTAGCTGTTGTATTTTTTCCCTCAGAGTTTTTAGTGATTTAATTTCATTCAAGAGTTGATCTTCTCTTATTGTTAGCTCAGACCTTTCTCCTTCCATTCTGACCTTTTCTTTCTCGAGCCTTTGTCTGTCAATGTCAGTACTACTCTTCATCTGATTGAGTTGTTCTCTCTCTCCACTGATGGTGTTCATGGCAGCTCCAATCTCTTCTTTCTTCCTGTTGAGATCCTTCCTCAAAAGTTCCAGTTCCTTTCTTTCTACCAGTACACTGTTCTTACTGGTTTCCAGTTCTTGTGTTTGTCTTTTGAACTCTTCTTCCTTGCGTTGTTGTTCTTCTTGTTTTAAGATAATCATGTTCATGACATTGTCAAGATTGTCTCTTTCTTTCTGAAGCTGAAGGGTCAGATCTTTAATGTTGGTTTTCTCTCTGTTGATCTCATCAAACTGACTGTCTGCATGTTCTTTCTTCTGTTGTAGCTCAGTCTTTGTGATTTCCAGTTTGTCTTTTTCCTCTTTTAGATCTTGTATCACTTGTTCTAATATGTCACTTTGTTTCAGGATGTCACACCTCATCAGCTCCATTTCCAGTTTCTCTTTGTTCATCATCTCACTCTCTCTATCCAGATCCTCTCTGTCTTGCTTCTGCCCTGCCTTTAGTTCTATAAGATGTGTCTTTTCCAACTCAGCCTCTTGTTTCAGTCGTTTGGCCATTTCTTGTCTTTGCATTACAATTTCTGACAACATACTCTTCAACCCTTCTTTTTCTCTCTCTAATATCTCAGTGTAAGATGACATATTTTCCTTCAGTTTATCCAGAGCCTCATGCTTTTGCTCTAAAACACTCAACAGTTTCAGTAAGTCTTCATTGTTTTCTTCCAGTCTCATGATTTTGTTTTTCACGTCTTCACTCATCCTTTCATTCAGCTGTTGCAGTTTTTCCCTCAGATTTTCTAGTGATTTAATTTCATTCAAGAGTTGATCCTCTCTTATTTTCAGCTCAGACCTTTCTCCTTCCATTCTGTCCTTTTCATTCTCGAGCCTTCGTCTGTCCATGTCAGTACTACTCTTCATCTGATTGAGTTGTTCTCTCTCTCCACTGATTGTGTTCATGGCAGCTTCAATCTCTTCTTTCTTCCTGTTGAGATCCTTCCTCAAAAGTTCCAGTTCATTTCTTTCTACCAGTACACTGTTCTTAGTGGTTTCCAGTTCTTGTGTTTGTCTTTTGAACTCTTCTTCCTTGAGTTGTTGTTGTTCTTGTTTTAAGGCAATCATGTTCATGATATTGTCAAGTTTGTCTCTTTCTTTCTGAAGCTGAAGGGTCAGATCTTTAATGTTGGTTTTCTCTCTGTTGATCTCATCAAACTGACTGTCTGCATGTTCTTTCTTCTGTTGTAGCTCAGTCTTTGTGATTTCCAGTTTGTCTTTTTCCTCTTTTATATCTTGTATCACTTGTTCTAATATGTCACTTTGTTTCAGGATGTCAGACCTCATCAGCTCCAAGTCTAGTTTCTCTTTGTTCATCATCTCATTCTCTCTATCCAGATCCTCTCTGTCTTGCTTCAGCTCTGACTTCAATTTGTAAAGATCTTGTTTGTCCAACTCAAACTTCTGCTTCCATTGATTTTCAACGTCTTCTCTCTGGATGACCATGTCTGACAGTATACCTATCAGACTTTTCTTTTCTCTCTCTAACAGGTCACTGTATCCAGCCAGGTTCTCTTTCTGAACATCTAGAGCTGTAAGCTTTTGCTCCAATACAGTGTACAGCATTAGTACGTCTTGATTGTTTTGTTGTAATCTTTCCATTTTGTTTTTCACGTCTTCACTCATCTTTTCATTTAGCTGTTGTATTTTTTCCCTCAGAGTTTTTAGTGATTTAATTTCATTCAAGAGTTGATCTTCTCTTATTGTTAGCTCAGACCTTTCTCCTTCCATTCTGACCTTTTCTTTCTCGAGCCTTTGTCTGTCAATGTCAGTACTACTCTTCATCTGATTGAGTTGTTCTCTCTCTCCACTGATGGTGTTCATGGCAGTTCCAATCTCTTCTTTCTTCCTGTTGAGATCCTTCCTCAAAAGTTCCAGTTCCTTTCTTTCTACCAGTACACTGTTCTTACTGGTTTCCAGTTCTTGTGTTTGTCTTTTGAACTCTTCTTCCTTGCGTTGTTGTTCTTCTTGTTTTAAGATAATCATGTTCATGACATTGTCAAGATTGTCTCTTTCTTTCTGAAGCTGAAGGGTCAGATCTTTAATGTTGGTTTTCTCTCTGTTGATCTCATCAAACTGACTGTCTGCATGTTCTTTCTTCTGTTGTAGCTCAGTCTTTGTGATTTCCAGTTTGTCTTTTTCCTCTTTTAGATCTTGTATCACTTGTTCTAATATGTCACTTTGTTTCAGGATGTCACACCTCATCAGCTCCATTTCCAGTTTCTCTTTGTTCATCATCTCACTCTCTCTATCCAGATCCTCTCTGTCTTGCTTCTGCCCTGCCTTTAGTTCTATAAGATGTGTCTTTTCCAACTCAGCCTCTTGTTTCAGTCGTTTGGCCATTTCTTGTCTTTGCATTACAATTTCTGACAACATACTCTTCAACCCTTCTTTTCTCTCTCTAATATCTCAGTGTAAGATGACATATTTTCCTTCAGTTTATCCAGAGCCTCATGCTTTTGCTCTAAAACACTCAACAGTTTCAGTAAGTCTTCATTGTTTTCTTCCAGTCTCATGATTTTGTTTTTCACGTCTTCACTCATCCTTTCATTCAGCTGTTGCAGTTTTTCCCTCAGATTTTCTAGTGATTTAATTTCATTCAAGAGTTGATCCTCTCTTATTTTCAGCTCAGACCTTTCTCCTTCCATTCTGTCCTTTTCATTCTCGAGCCTTCGTCTGTCCATGTCAGTACTACTCTTCATCTGATTGAGTTGTTCTCTCTCTCCACTGATTGTGTTCATGGCAGCTTCAATCTCTTCTTTCTTCCTGTTGAGATCCTTCCTCAAAAGTTCCAGTTCATTTCTTTCTACCAGTACACTGTTCTTAGTGGTTTCCAGTTCTTGTGTTTGTCTTTTGAACTCTTCTTCCTTGAGTTGTTGTTGTTCTTGTTTTAAGGCAATCATGTTCATGATATTGTCAAGTTTGTCTCTTTCTTTCTGAAGCTGAAGGGTCAGATCTTTAATGTTGGTTTTCTCTCTGTTGATCTCATCAAACTGACTGTCTGCATGTTCTTTCTTCTGTTGTAGCTCAGTCTTTGTGATTTCCAGTTTGTCTTTTTCCTCTTTTATATCTTGTATCACTTGTTCTAATATGTCACTTTGTTTCAGGATGTCAGACCTCATCAGCTCCAAGTCTAGTTTCTCTTTGTTCATCATCTCATTCTCTCTATCCAGATCCTCTCTGTCTTGCTTCAGCTCTGACTTCAATTTGTAAAGATCTTGTTTGTCCAACTCAAACTTCTGCTTCCATTGATTTTCAACGTCTTCTCTCTGGATGACCATGTCTGACAGTATACCTATCAGACTTTTCTTTTCTCTCTCTAACAGGTCACTGTATCCAGCCAGGTTCTCTTTCTGAACATCTAGAGCTGTAAGCTTTTGCTCCAATACAGTGTACAGCATTAGTACGTCTTGATTGTTTTGTTGTAATCTTTCCATTTTGTTTTTCACGTCTTCACTCATCTTTTCATTTAGCTGTTGTATTTTTTCCCTCAGAGTTTTTAGTGATTTAATTTCATTCAAGAGTTGATCTTCTCTTATTGTTAGCTCAGACCTTTCTCCTTCCATTCTGACCTTTTCTTTCTCGAGCCTTTGTCTGTCAATGTCAGTACTACTCTTCATCTGATTGAGTTGTTCTCTCTCTCCACTGATGGTGTTCATGGCAGTTCCAATCTCTTCTTTCTTCCTGTTGAGATCCTTCCTCAAAAGTTCCAGTTCCTTTCTTTCTACCAGTACACTGTTCTTACTGGTTTCCAGTTCTTGTGTTTGTCTTTTGAACTCTTCTTCCTTGCGTTGTTGTTCTTCTTGTTTTAAGATAATCATGTTCATGACATTGTCAAGATTGTCTCTTTCTTTCTGAAGCTGAAGGGTCAGATCTTTAATGTTGGTTTTCTCTCTGTTGATCTCATCAAACTGACTGTCTGCATGTTCTTTCTTCTGTTGTAGCTCAGTCTTTGTGATTTCCAGTTTGTCTTTTTCCTCTTTTAGATCTTGTATCACTTGTTCTAATATGTCACTTTGTTTCAGGATGTCACACCTCATCAGCTCCATTTCCAGTTTCTCTTTGTTCATCATCTCACTCTCTCTATCCAGATCCTCTCTGTCTTGCTTCTGCCCTGCCTTTAGTTCTATAAGATGTGTCTTTTCCAACTCAGCCTCTTGTTTCAGTCGTTTGGCCATTTCTTGTCTTTGCATTACAATTTCTGACAACATACTCTTCAACCCTTCTTTTTCTCTCTCTAATATCTCAGTGTAAGATGACATATTTTCCTTCAGTTTATCCAGAGCCTCATGCTTTTGCTCTAAAACACTCAACAGTTTCAGTAAGTCTTCATTGTTTTCTTCCAGTCTCATGATTTTGTTTTTCACGTCTTCACTCATCCTTTCATTCAGCTGTTGCAGTTTTTCCCTCAGATTTTCTAGTGATTTAATTTCATTCAAGAGTTGATCCTCTCTTATTTTCAGCTCAGACCTTTCTCCTTCCATTCTGTCCTTTTCATTCTCGAGCCTTCGTCTGTCCATGTCAGTACTACTCTTCATCTGATTGAGTTGTTCTCTCTCTCCACTGATTGTGTTCATGGCAGCTTCAATCTCTTCTTTCTTCCTGTTGAGATCCTTCCTCAAAAGTTCCAGTTCATTTCTTTCTACCAGTACACTGTTCTTACTGGTTTCCAGTTCTTGTGTTTGTCTTTTGAACTCTTCTTCCTTGAGTTGTTGTTGTTCTTGTTTTAAGGCAATCATGTTCATGATATTGTCAAGTTTGTCTCTTTCTTTCTGAAGCTGAAGGGTCAGATCTTTAATGTTGGTTTTCTCTCTGTTGATCTCATCAAACTGACTGTCTGCATGTTCTTTCTTCTGTTGTAGCTCAGTCTTTGTGATTTCCAGTTTGTCTTTTTCCTCTTTTATATCTTGTATCACTTGTTCTAATATGTCACTTTGTTTCAGGATGTCAGACCTCATCAGCTCCAAGTCTAGTTTCTCTTTGTTCATCATCTCATTCTCTCTATCCAGATCCTCTCTGTCTTGCTTCAGCTCTGACTTCAATTTGTAAAGATCTTGTTTGTCCAACTCAAACTTCTGCTTCCATTGATTTTCAACGTCTTCTCTCTGGATGACCATGTCTGACAGTATACCTATCAGACTTTTCTTTTCTCTCTCTAACAGGTCACTGTATCCAGCCAGGTTCTCTTTCTGAACATCTAGAGCTGTAAGCTTTTGCTCCAATACAGTGTACAGCATTAGTACGTCTTGATTGTTTTGTTGTAATCTTTCCATTTTGTTTTTCACGTCTTCACTCATCTTTTCATTTAGCTGTTGTATTTTTTCCCTCAGAGTTTTTAGTGATTTAATTTCATTCAAGAGTTGATCTTCTCTTATTGTTAGCTCAGACCTTTCTCCTTCCATTCTGACCTTTTCTTTCTCGAGCCTTTGTCTGTCAATGTCAGTACTACTCTTCATCTGATTGAGTTGTTCTCTCTCTCCACTGATGGTGTTCATGGCAGCTCCAATCTCTTCTTTCTTCCTGTTGAGATCCTTCCTCAAAAGTTCCAGTTCCTTTCTTTCTACCAGTACACTGTTCTTACTGGTTTCCAGTTCTTGTGTTTGTCTTTTGAACTCTTCTTCCTTGCGTTGTTGTTCTTCTTGTTTTAAGATAATCATGTTCATGACATTGTCAAGATTGTCTCTTTCTTTCTGAAGCTGAAGGGTCAGATCTTTAATGTTGGTTTTCTCTCTGTTGATCTCATCAAACTGACTGTCTGCATGTTCTTTCTTCTGTTGTAGCTCAGTCTTTGTGATTTCCAGTTTGTCTTTTTCCTCTTTTAGATCTTGTATCACTTGTTCTAATATGTCACTTTGTTTCAGGATGTCACACCTCATCAGCTCCATTTCCAGTTTCTCTTTGTTCATCATCTCACTCTCTCTATCCAGATCCTCTCTGTCTTGCTTCTGCCCTGCCTTTAGTTCTATAAGATGTGTCTTTTCCAACTCAGCCTCTTGTTTCAGTCGTTTGGCCATTTCTTGTCTTTGCATTACAATTTCTGACAACATACTCTTCAACCCTTCTTTTTCTCTCTCTAATATCTCAGTGTAAGATGACATATTTTCCTTCAGTTTATCCAGAGCCTCATGCTTTTGCTCTAAAACACTCAACAGTTTCAGTAAGTCTTCATTGTTTTCTTCCAGTCTCATGATTTTGTTTTTCACGTCTTCACTCATCCTTTCATTCAGCTGTTGCAGTTTTTCCCTCAGATGTTTCTAGTGATTTAATTTCATTCAAGAGTTGATCCTCTCTTATTTTCAGCTCAGACCTTTCTCCTTCCATTCTGTCCTTTTCATTCTCGAGCCTTCGTCTGTCCATGTCAGTACTACTCTTCATCTGATTGAGTTGTTCTCTCTCTCCACTGATTGTGTTCATGGCAGCTTCAATCTCTTCTTTCTTCCTGTTGAGATCCTTCCTCAAAAGTTCCAGTTCATTTCTTTCTACCAGTACACTGTTCTTACTGGTTTCCAGTTCTTGTGTTTGTCTTTTGAACTCTTCTTCCTTGAGTTGTTGTTGTTCTTGTTTTAAGGCAATCATGTTCATGATATTGTCAAGTTTGTCTCTTTCTTTCTGAAGCTGAAGGGTCAGATCTTTAATGTTGGTTTTCTCTCTGTTGATCTCATCAAACTGACTGTCTGCATGTTCTTTCTTCTGTTGTAGCTCAGTCTTTGTGATTTCCAGTTTGTCTTTTTCCTCTTTTATATCTTGTATCACTTGTTCTAATATGTCACTTTGTTTCAGGATGTCAGACCTCATCAGCTCCAGTCTAGTTTCTCTTTGTTCATCATCTCATTCTCTCTATCCAGATCCTCTCTGTCTTGCTTCAGCTCTGACTTCAATTTGTAAAGATCTTGTTTGTCCAACTCAAACTTCTGCTTCCATTGATTTTCAACGTCTTCTCTCTGGATGACCATGTCTGACAGTATACCTATCAGACTTTTCTTTTCTCTCTCTAACAGGTCACTGTATCCAGCCAGGTTCTCTTTCTGAACATCTAGAGCTGTAAGCTTTTGCTCCAATACAGTGTACAGCATTAGTACGTCTTGATTGTTTTGTTGTAATCTTTCCATTTTGTTTTTCACGTCTTCACTCATCTTTTCATTTAGCTGTTGTATTTTTTCCCTCAGAGTTTTTAGTGATTTAATTTCATTCAAGAGTTGATCTTCTCTTATTGTTAGCTCAGACCTTTCTCCTTCCATTCTGACCTTTTCTTTCTCGAGCCTTTGTCTGTCAATGTCAGTACTACTCTTCATCTGATTGAGTTGTTCTCTCTCTCCACTGATGGTGTTCATGGCAGCTCCAATCTCTTCTTTCTTCCTGTTGAGATCCTTCCTCAAAAGTTCCAGTTCCTTTCTTTCTACCAGTACACTGTTCTTACTGGTTTCCAGTTCTTGTGTTTGTCTTTTGAACTCTTCTTCCTTGCGTTGTTGTTCTTCTTGTTTTAAGATAATCATGTTCATGACATTGTCAAGATTGTCTCTTTCTTTCTGAAGCTGAAGGGTCAGATCTTTAATGTTGGTTTTCTCTCTGTTGATCTCATCAAACTGACTGTCTGCATGTTCTTTCTTCTGTTGTAGCTCAGTCTTTGTGATTTCCAGTTTGTCTTTTTCCTCTTTTAGATCTTGTATCACTTGTTCTAATATGTCACTTTGTTTCAGGATGTCACACCTCATCAGCTCCATTTCCAGTTTCTCTTTGTTCATCATCTCACTCTCTCTATCCAGATCCTCTCTGTCTTGCTTCTGCCCTGCCTTTAGTTCTATAAGATGTGTCTTTTCCAACTCAGCCTCTTGTTTCAGTCGTTTGGCCATTTCTTGTCTTTGCATTACAATTTCTGACAACATACTCTTCAACCCTTCTTTTTCTCTCTCTAATATCTCAGTGTAAGATGACATATTTTCCTTCAGTTTATCCAGAGCCTCATGCTTTTGCTCCAAAACACTCAACAGTTTCAGTAAGTCTTCATTGTTTTGTTCCAGTCTCATGATTTTGTTTTTCACGTCTTCACTCATCCTTTCATTCAGCTGTTGCAGTTTTTCCCTCAGATGTTCTAGAGATTTAATTTCATTCAAGAGTTGATCTCTCTTATTGTCAGCTCAGACCTTTCTCCTTCCATTCTGTCCTTTTCATTCTCGAGCCTTCGTCTGTCCATGTCAGTACTACTCTTCATCTGATTGAGTTGTTCTCTCTCTCCACTGATTGTGTTCATGGCAGCTTCAATCTCTTCTTTCTTCCTGTTGAGATCCTTCCTCAAAAGTTCCAGTTCCTTTCTTTCTACCAGTACACTGTTCTTACTGGTTTCCAGTTCTTGTGTTTGTCTTTTGAACTCTTCTTCCTTGAGTTGTTGTTGTTCTTGTTTTAAGGCAATCATGTTCATGATATTGTCAAGTTTGTCTCTTTCTTTCTGAAGCTGAAGGGTCAGATCTTTAATGTTGGTTTTCTCTCTGTTGATCTCATCAAACTGACTGTCTGCATGTTCTTTCTTCTGTTGTAGCTCAGTCTTTGTGATTTCCAGTTTGTCTTTTTCCTCTTTTATATCTTGTATCACTTGTTCTAATATGTCACTTTGTTTCAGGATGTCAGACCTCATCAGCTCCAAGTCTAGTTTCTCTTTGTTCATCATCTCATTCTCTCTATCCAGATCCTCTCTGTCTTGCTTCAGCTCTGACTTCAATTTGTAAAGATCTTGTTTGTCCAACTCAAACTTCTGCTTCCATTGATTTTCAACTTCTTCTCTCTGGATGACCATGTCTGACAGTATACCTATCAGACTTTTCTTTTCTCTCTCTAACAGGTCACTGTATCCAGCCAGGTTCTCTTTCTGAACATCTAGAGCTGTAAGCTTTTGTTCCAATACAGTGTACAGCATTAGTACGTCTTGATTGTTTTGTTGTAATCTTTCCATTTTGTTTTTCACGTCTTCACTCATCTTTTCATTTAGCTGTTGTATTTTTTCCCTCAGAGTTTTTAGTGATTTAATTTCATTCAAGAGTTGATCTTCTCTTATTGTTAGCTCAGACCTTTCTCCTTCCATTCTGACCTTTTCTTTCTCGAGCCTTTGTCTGTCCATGTCAGTACTACTCTTCATCTGATTGAGTTGTTCTCTCTCTCCACTGATGGTGTTCATGGCAGCTCCAATCTCTTCTTTCTTCCTGTTGAGATCCTTCCTCAAAAGTTCCAGTTCCTTTCTTTCTACCAGTACACTGTTCTTACTGGTTTCCAGTTCTTGTGTTTGTCTTTTGAACTCTTCTTCCTTGCGTTGTTGTTGTTCTTGTTTTAAGGTAATCATGTTCATGACATTGTCAAGTTTGTCTCTTTCTTTCTGAAGCTGAAGGGTCAGATCTTTAATGTTGGTTTTCTCTCTGTTGATCTCATCAAACTGACTGTCTGCATGTTCTTTCTTCTGTTGTAGCTCAGTCTTTGTGATTTCCAGTTTGTCTTTTTCCTCTTTTATATCTTGTATCACTTGTTCTAATATGTCACTTTGTTTGGGGATGTCAGGCCTCATCAGCTCCATTTCCAGTTTCTCTTTGTTCATCATCTCACTCTCTCTATCCAGATCCTCTCTGTCTTGTTTCTGCCCTGCCTTTAGTTCTATAAGATGTGTCTTTTCCAACTCAGCCTCTTGTTTCAGTCGTTTGGCCATTTCTTGTCTTTGCATGACAATTTCTGACAACATACTCTTCAACCCTTCTTTTTCTCTCTCTAATATCTCAGTGTAAGATGACATATTTTCCTTCAGTTTATCCAGAGCCTCATGCTTTTGCTCCAAAACACTCAACAGCTTCAGTAAGTCTTCATTGTTTTGTTCCAGTCTCATGATTTTGTTTTTCACGTCTTCACTCATCCTTTCATTCAGCTGTTGCAGTTTTTCCCTCAGATGTTCTAGAGATTTCATTTCATTCAAGAGTTGATCTTCTCTTATTGTTAGCTCAGACCTTTCTCCTTCCATTCTGACCTTTTCTTTCTCGAGCCTTTGTCTGTCCATGTCAGTACTACTCTTCATCTGATTGAGTTGTTCTCTCTCTCCACTGATGGTGTTCATGGCAGCTCCAATCTCTTCTTTCTTCCTGTTGAGATCCTTCCTCAAAAGTTCCAGTTCCTTTCTTTCTACCAGTACACTGTTCTTACTGGTTTCCAGTTCTTGTGTTTGTCTTTTGAACTCTTCTTCCTTGAGTTGTTGTTGTTCTTGTTTTAAGGTAATCATGTTCATGATATTGTCATGATTGTCTCTTTCTTTCTGAAGCTGAAGGGTCAGATCTTTAATGTTGGTTTTCTCTCTGTTGATCTCATCAAACTGACTGTCTGCATGTTCTTTCTTCTGTTGTAGCTCAGTCTTTGTGATTTCCAGTTTGTCTTTTTCCTCTTTTATATCTTGTATCGCTTGTTCTAATATGTCACTTTGTTTCAGGATGTCAGACCTCATCAGCTCCATGTCCAGTTTCTCTTTGTTCATCATCTCTTTCTCTCTATCCAGATCCTCTCTGTCTTGCTTCAGCTCTGACTTCAATTTGTAAAGATCTTGTTTGTCCAACTCAAACTTCTGCTTCCATTGATTTTCAACGTCTTCTCTCTGGATGACCATGTCTGACAGTATACCTATCAGACTTTTCTTTTCTCTCTCTAACAGGTCACTGTATCCAGCCAGGTTCTCTTTCTGAACATCTAGAGCTGTAAGCTTTTGTTCCAATACAGTGTACAGCATTAGTATGTCTTGATTGTTTTGTTGTAATCTTTCCATTTTGTTTTTCATGTCTTCACTCATCTTTTCATTTAGCTGTTGTATTTTTTCCCTTAGAGTTTTTAGTGATTTAATTTCATTCAAGAGTTGATCTTCTCTTATTGTTAGCTCAGACCTTTCTCCTTCCATTCTGACCTTTTCTTTCTCGAGCCTTTGTCTGTCCATGTCAGTACTACTCTTCATCTGATTGAGTTGTTCTCTCTCTCCACTGATGGTGTTCATGGCAGCTCCAATCTCTTCTTTCTTCCTGTTGAGATCCTTCCTCAAAAGTTCCAGTTCCTTTCTTTCTACCAGTACACTGTTCTTACTGGTTTCCAGTTCTTGTGTTTGTCTTTTGAACTCTTCTTCCTTGCGTTGTTGTTCTTCTTGTTTTAAGGTAATCATGTTCATGACATTGTCAAGATTGTCTCTTTCTTTCTGAAGCTGAAGGGTCAGATCTTTAATGTTGGTTTTCTCTCTGTTGATCTCATCAAACTGACTGTCTGCATGTTCTTTCTTCTGTTGTAGCTCAGTCTTTGTGATTTCCAGTTTGTCTTTTTCCTCTTTTAGATCTTGTATCACTTGTTCTAATATGTCACTTTGTTTCAGGATGTCAGACCTCATCAGCTCCATTTCCAGTTTATCTTTGTTCATCATCTCACTCTCTCTATCCAGATCCTCTCTGTCTTGTTTCTGCCCTGCCTTTAGTTCTATAAGATGTGTCTTTTCCAACTCAGCCTCTTGTTTCAGTCGTTTGGCCATTTCTTGTCTTTGCATGACAATTTCTGACAACATACTCTTCAACCCTTCTTTTTCTCTCTCTAATATCTCAGTGTAAGATGACATATTTTCCTTCAGTTTATCCAGAGCCTCATGCTTTTGCTCCAAAACACTCAACAGCTTCAGTAAGTCTTCATTGTTTTGTTCCAGTCTCATGATTTTGTTTTTCACGTCTTCACTCATCCTTTCATTCAGCTGTTGCAGTTTTTCCCTCAGATTTTCTAGTGATTTAATTTCATTCAAGAGTTGATCTTCTCTTATTGTTAGCTCAGACCTTTCTCCTTCCATTCTGACCTTTTCATTCTCGAGCCTTTGTCTGTCCATGTCAGTACTACTCTTCATCTGATTGAGTTGTTCTCTCTCTCCACTGATGGTGTTCATGGCAGCTCCAATCTCTTCTTTCTTCCTGTTGAGATCCTTCCTCAAAAGTTCCAGTTCCTTTCTTTCTACCAGTACACTGTTCTTACTGGTTTCCAGTTCTTGTGTTTGTCTTTTGAACTCTTCTTCCTTGAGTTGTTGTTGTTCTTGTTTTAAGGTAATCATGTTCATGATATTGTCAAGTTTGTCCCTTTCTTTCTGAAGCTGAAGGGTCAGATCTTTAATGTTGGTTTTCTCTCTGTTGATCTCATCAAACTGACTGTCTGCATGTTCTTTCTTCTGTTGTAGCTCAGTCTTTGTGATTTCCAGTTTGTCTTTTTCCTCTTTTATATCTTGTATCACTTGTTCTAATATGTCACTTTGTTTCAGGATGTCAGACCTCATCAGCTCCAAGTCCAGTCTCTCTTTGTTCATCATCTCATTCTCTCTATCCAGATCCTCTCTGTCTTGCTTCAGCTCTGACTTCAATTTGTAAAGATCTTGTTTGTCCAACTCAAACTTCTGCTTCCATTGATTTTCAACTTCTTCTCTCTGGATGACCATGTCTGACAGTATACCTATCAGACTTTCTTTTCTCTCTCTAACAGGTCACTGTATCCAGCCAGGTTCTCTTTCTGAACATCTAGAGCTGTAAGCTTTTGTTCCAATACAGTGTACAGCATTAGTACGTCTTGATTGTTTTGTTGTAATCTTTCCATTTTGTTTTTCACGTCTTCACTCATCCTTTCATTTAGCTGTTGTATTTTTTCCCTCAGAGTTTTTAGTGATTTAATTTCATTCAAGAGTTGATCTTCTCTTATTGTTAGCTCAGACCTTTCTCCTTCCATTCTGACCTTTTCTTTCTCGAGCCTTTGTCTGTCCATGTCAGTACTACTCTTCATCTGATTGAGTTGTTCTCTCTCTCCACTGATAGTGTTCATGGCAGCTCCAATCTCTTCTTTCTTCCTGTTGAGATCCTTCCTCAAAAGTTCCAGTTCCTTTCTTTCTACCAGTACACTGTTCTTACTGGTTTCCAGTTCTTGTGTTTGTCTTTTGAACTCTTCTTCCTTGAGTTGTTGTTGTTCTTGTTTTAAGGTAATCATGTTCATGATATTGTCAAGTTTGTCTCTTTCTTTCTGAAGCTGAAGGGTCAGATCTTTAATGTTGGTTTTCTCTCTGTTGATCTCATCAAACTGACTGTCTGCATGTTCTTTCTTCTGTTGTAGCTCAGTCTTTGTGATTTCCAGTTTGTCTTTTTCCTCTTTTAGATCTTGTATCACTTGTTCTAATATATCACTTTGTTTGGGGATGTCAGGCCTCAACAGCTCCATTTCCAGTTTCTCTTTGTTCATCATCTCACTCTCTCTATCCAGATCCTCTTTGTCTTGCTTCTGCCCTGCCTTTAGTTCTATAAGATGTGTCTTTTCCAACTCAGCCTCTTGTTTCAGTCGTTTGGCCATTTCTTGTCTTTGCATGACAATTTCTGACAACATACTCTTCAACCCTTCTTTTTCTCTCTCTAATATCTCAGTGTAAGATGACATATTTTCCTTCAGTTTATCCAGAGCCTCATGCTTTTGCTCCAAAACACTCAACAGCTTCAGTAAGTCTTCATTGTTTTGTTCCAGTCTCATGATTTTGTTTTTCACGTCTTCACTCATCCTTTCATTCAGCTGTTGCAGTTTTTCCCTCAGATTTTCTAGAGATTTAATTTCATTCAAGAGTTGATCTTCTCTTATTGTCAGCTCAGACCTTTCTCCTTCCATTCTGTCCTTTTCATTCTCGAGCCTTCGTCTGTCCATGTCAGTACAACTCTTCATCTGATTGAGTTGTTCTCTCTCTCCACTGATGGTGTTCATGGCAGCTCCAATCACTTCTTTCTTCCTGTTGAGATCCTTCCTCAAAAGTTCCAGTTCCTTTCTTTCTACCAGTACACTGTTCTTACTGGTTTCCAGTTCTTGTGTTTGTCTTTTGAACTCTTCTTCCTTGCGTTGTTGTTCTTCTTGTTTTAAGGTAATCATGTTCATGACATTGTCAAGTTTATCTCTTTCTGTCTGAAGCTGAAGGGTCAGATCTTTAATGTTGGTTTTCTCTCTGTTGATCTCATCAAACTGACTGTCTGCATGTTCTTTCTTCTGTTGTAGCTCAGTCTTTGTGATTTCCAGTTTGTCTTTTTCCTCTTTTATATCTTGTATCACTTGTTCTAATATGTCACTTTGTTTGGGGATGTCAGGCCTCATCAGCTCCATTTCCAGTTTCTCTTTGTTCATCATCTCACTCTCTCTATCCAGATCCTCTCTGTCTTGTTTCTGCCCTGCCTTTAGTTCTATAAGATGTGTCTTTTCCAACTCAGCCTCTTGTTTCAGTCGTTTGGCCATTTCTTGTCTTTGCATGACAATTTCTGACAACATACTCTTCAACCCTTCTTTTTCTCTCTCTAATATCTCAGTGTAAGATGACATATTTTCCTTCAGTTTATCCAGAGCCTCATGCTTTTGCTCCAAAACACTCAACAGTTTCAGTAAGTCTTCATTGTTTTGTTCCAGTCTCATGATTTTGTTTTTCACGTCTTCACTCATCCTTTCATTCAGCTGTTGCAGTTTTTCCCTCAGATTTTCTAGAGATTTAATTTCATTCAAGAGTTGATCTTCTCTTATTGTCAGCTCAGACCTTTCTCCTTCCATTCTGTCCTTTTCATTCTCGAGCCTTCGTCTGTCCATGTCAGTACTACTCTTCATCTGATTGAGTTGTTCTCTCTCTCCACTGATTGTGTTCATGGCAGCTTCAATCTCTTCTTTCTTCCTGTTGATATCCTTCCTCAAAAGTTCCAGTTCATTTCTTTCTACCAGTACACTGTTCTTAGTGGTTTCCAGTTCTTGTGTTTGTCTTTTGAACTCTTCTTCCTTGAGTTGTTGTTGTTCTTGTTTTAAGGCAATCATGTTCATGATATTGTCAAGTTTGTCTCTTTCTTTCTGAAGCTGAAGGGTCAGATCTTTAATGTTGGTTTTCTCTCTGTTGATCTCATCAAACTGACTGTCTGCATGTTCTTTCTTCTGTTGTAGCTCAGTCTTTGTGATTTCCAGTTTGTCTTTTTCCTCTTTTATATCTTGTATCGCTTGTTCTAATATGTCACTTTGTTTCAGGATGTCAGACCTCATCAGCTCCATGTCCAGTTTCTCTTTGTTCATCATCTCTTTCTCTCTATCCAGATCCTCTCTGTCTTGCTTCAGCTCTGACTTCAATTTGTAAAGATCTTGTTTGTCCAACTCAAACTTCTGCTTCCATTGATTTTCAACGTCTTCTCTCTGGATGACCATGTCTGACAGTATACCTATCAGACTTTTCTTTTCTCTCTCTAACAGGTCACTGTATCCAGCCAGGTTCTCTTTCTGAACATCTAGAGCTGTAAGCTTTTGTTCCAATACAGTGTACAGCATTAGTATGTCTTGATTGTTTTGTTGTAATCTTTCCATTTTGTTTTTCACGTCTTCACTCATCTTTTCATTTAGCTGTTGTATTTTTTCCCTCAGAGTTTTTAGTGATTTAATTTCATTCAAGAGTTGATCTTCTCTTATTGTTAGCTCAGACCTTTCTCCTTCCATTCTGACCTTTTCTTTCTCGAGCCTTTGTCTGTCCATGTCAGTACTACTCTTCATCTGATTGAGTTGTTCTCTCTCTCCACTGATGGTGTTCATGGCAGCTTCTATTTCTTCTTTCTTCCTGTTGAGATCCTTCCTCAAAAGTTCCAGTTCCTTTCTTTCTACCAGTACACTGTTCTTACTGGTTTCCAGTTCTTGTGTTTGTCTTTTGAACTCTTCTTCCTTGCGTTGTTGTTCTTCTTGTTTTAAGGTAATCATGTTCATGACATTGTCAAGTTTATCTCTTTCTGTCTGAAGCTGAAGGGTCAGATCTTTAATGTTGATTTTCTCTCTGTTGATCTCATCACACTGATTGTCTGCATGTTCTTTCTTCAGTTGTAGCTCAGTCTTTGTGATTTCCAGTTTGTCTTTTTCCTGTTTTATATCTTGTATCACTTGTTCTAATATGTCACTTTGTTTCAAGATGTCAGACCTCATCAGCTCCAAGTCTAGTTTCTCTTTACTCATCATCTCACTGCCTCTCTTTTCATTGACCACATCAGACATTCTTTTTATACCTTCTACTTTTAAGACCACAATGTTCTTTGCACCTTTTTCTTTATTTGGTTCCAGTTCTTCTCTTTTTGCCTGCCCAATCTGTTTAAAATGCAGCATGTCATTGTCTTCTTCTTTTTGTTTGATTTCTTCTATCTCTTGAATTTCTTCATGGGTATCATCTTTCATTTTGACAGAGTTAAATTCATGTTCGTTTCTCAATTGAATTGGATCTGGAATGTTTGTGGCTATTGCCATCCTGGACTCTTTCATTACATCTTTTCTCCTGTCATTTTTTCTTTGCATCTTCAATTTCATGATCTCCAGTTCATCCCTCTCTCTGTTAATTCTCTCAAGTCGCTGGTCGAGCTCTTTCTTTCTCTTTTGTGTCTCCCTCTTGAGGACGTCTTTTTCTCCTTTGACCTCAGCCCACATCTTTTTACCTTCCTGCTCTTTGCGAATGCCTTTTCTGATCAGCTGTTGATTTTCTTTTTTGCTGATCTCCAACTCAGTCTTCAACACTTGCATCTCTCTTCTTTCTCTTTTGACATATTCTAGTCTGATTTCAAGCTCCTGTTTTTGTTTTTGGATATCGTCCCTTATGTGGAGCATTTCATCCATCTCTGCTTTTGCTTTTATTGTCATTTTTTCAAAGTCCGTCTTTAGCTGATATTTTATGCGGCTCATGTTGCCTTTTACAGTGCTGTTCTGAGCTTTTAATGCTTTGAGCCCTTCTTTTTGTTTCCCTAAATGAACATTTACTTTTTCCAGAATTCCCATTTCCCTCCTAATTATTTCCAAGTGTATATACATCTTTTGTCTCCAGTTTTGAAGGTCAATAATGGAATCTGTGAATTTTGAGCTTTGGTGTATTATTTCAACTTTCTCCTTGATGCTTTTGACCTCTTGCTGTTCCAGGCTTTTTTTATCATGTTCTCTGTTTACTTGGAGAAAAGTAGTCTGGTCTTTAATTCTCTGCTTTTCCTCAGCCAGTTCCTCCTCCTGCCGTTGCAGTTTTATCCTTAACATGTCTGACTCATCCCTCTCTCTCAAGGTTTCTTCCAGTCTTTGGTCTAATTCTCTTCTTCTCTTTTTAGTTTCTCTCCTCAGTACCTCCTTTTCTCTTTGTATGTAATTCATCGTTATTTCACATTCCTCCTTTTTTCGCCTGCTTTTTCTAAATATCTGTTCACTTTCTTTTTTCTTTATTTCCAGCTCTGACTTCAGCAGCTCCATTTCTCTTATATGTCTTTTGGTCATTTGCACTTTGTCATCAAGCTCCTGTTTCTGTCTTTCTACTCTCTCTCTTAAATGGTTCATCTCATGTATTTCTGCCTCAGCTTTTTGTCTTTCTATTCCCACATTCTCCCTCTCGACTAGAATCTGTCGTTTCAGAATATCAATCTCTTCTCTTTCAATCTTTTGTTTTACTTGCTCACTTAAGGCCTTTTTAAGTTGTTCAGTTTCACAGTTTTTCTGATCCAAACTGTCCATTGTCAGTTTTATATTCTTCTCCAGTGTCTCCTTTTCTGATTTGAGTCTTACAATTTCATTTTCCATTTCCTCCATTTCTTTGCCCATTCTGTTCTTTGTCATTGTGTCCTGTTCTGTATCTGTTTCTGCTCTGTCAGTTTTCTTTATGTCTCCCTTCTCTCTCTCAGTACTTTCCAAGGTAGATTCTCTATCCTTTGTCTGCATGTTTTCAGTGTTACATTTTTTAAGGTCTGCTCTTTCCTGCGATATTAAAGGATGGATGTTTTCCAGGTCTTGTTTTGTATCATGAATCTTATAGTTCAGGTCCTCCAACTGTCTCCATTTTTCTTCGGCCTCCTTCAAAATAACCTCTATGTCTTTACTTTTCTGTCTAGTTTTAGCAGCAATTTTCTGAGCAGTGCTCTTAACTTTTTCCAATTTCTCAAACGTCTGCTCATTCACTTCAGTTTGTCTCTGCATTTTTATTTTTAAAATGTCGAATTCATCTCTCTCTCTCAAAGATTTATCTAACCTCTGATCGAGTTGTCTTCTCTGCTTTTTCGCTGCAGTTCTCATTAATTTCATGTTGCTCATTTCTTCTTTCAGATGCATTTCACGTTTCCTCATTTCAGTTGTTACCAGTTTCAAAAGCTCTTGGAATTGTTTCATGTCTTGTAGCAATCCTTCAGTTTCACTGTCTTTATCCTTATGATCCTTGTTGATATTCATTTCTTCAGCCTGGTTTTCAAGTTGTAGGTTTACTATTTTTATAATTTCTTGTGTTCTATAAATCTCTGCCCTGAGTCTTTGTATATGAGCACTTCCTGTGCCCATTTTATCAGAACCTCCATCTATCTCCTCAGTATGTGTCTGTATATTATCTCCTGACTCCTGACCTTGTTTTTGCTTCTGAACATCATTAATACCATCTTGTTTCACCTTATTTCCAATCTCCTGGTTTAGTATTTTCACTTCATATTTAATTACTTCATGTTTAAAAACATTGGTGCTTTCCCAGACTGTAATTTGTAACCCATTTTCAGTCTCTGGTTTCTGGCTCTGTAGGTCATTTATTTCCATAATGAGCCTTTTAATCTCTTGATTTTTTTCCTCCATGTTCCCCATAGCATACTTTATTTGCTCCCGTATCTTCTCCTCTCTCTCCTTGAGTTTGGACATCTGCTTTTCCACTTCTTCCACTTCTCTTACATTAATCACTAATTCTGTCTGATCATCATCCATTGATGTTTCTTCATGAATTTCTGTCTGCATCTGTAGGAAAACATTGTGCTCTTCCTTCTTGTCCACTGCAAAAATATTGAGTTCTTCTCTCTGTTTATGCTTTAAATGCATATGCTCCTGATCTTTTATTTCTTCCCTTTGATGCTGGTCTTCTAATGTTATAGATTGTTGCAAAGACATGGACTCATTTGTACTTTCATCTTCTACTCCTTCTTTGTCTGTCTGTTTGTCTGTGGTCTGAATTTCAAATGTTTGATCTTCGAGAGGGTCTTGGTCAGTTTCTTTCCATGGTTCTTGAAGTTTAGATGTTTTTCCTAAGAAAGTCTTTTTGATTGCAGATTCAGTCATTATCCATTTGCTGACCTGAGTTTTCATGGAAGTCATCTTATCCTTCACCAAAAAATATAATAAGTAATTGTAATTAGTTAGTAAAAGTTAGGTCAACAATCCAAATAACTCCCCTTGTCTTAATTTTGTGACATTCTTTTTCATCATTGGTTATAATAATAGTGAGTACTTCCTTAAGTTAAAATCATGGAAAGGCAACTTAACATGTTTCTCTAATGTCCTGGAGGCCTCATGGTTGTGGTTAGGGATCTTTCAGAATCTTATTTTTTTTAGTATTAAAATTTACAAAGAACACATAAGAAGTCAAAAAGAGACTTAATGTATATATGTGAATATCTAGTTCAGATGCATGATGTAATGAATTTAAACAATTTTGAAGTGGGGAAATAATAATAATATAAGGTTTGGACAAAGTTTTTTTTTTTTATTTTTTTTTTTTTATACCTTTATTTAACCAGGAGGTCCCATTGAGATTCAGAATCTCTTTTACAAGAGAGACCTGGCCAAGGTAGCAGCCAAATCACACAAGTGCATACATAACAAACACCAAATTACATTTTCACGATAAAAGAAATACAAAAAGTTGAGTCATATCACTATTACATATTTCAAAGGATAGGAAGGTCTTTTGATATTCCTTTTTTTGTACTCTTACAATCCCATGTGCAGACTCAAATCAACAACGGATTAAGTGAGCCCCACTGGGCACTGGGTGACATGTTCCTTTATTACCATGAACACACACACTGATGTAAGAAAGTATATATGCAAGGTGTTTTTAAAGATGTACATCTTCAGTAGGAACCAATGGGATTGGGGCTGAAAGCCACAGAGTAGGGAAGTCAAACAGTAAAGAGAGACAGAATAACATATTGTTGATTTAGCTCTTTTCATGGAATTTATCTACAATAACAAAATGTATATAGAATATATTTAGAGAGACTATATCTAGCCTTAATTCAAAATCCTGCAGTATACCAGATTTTCCTTTTGCACCATTGTCTTAGATCAAGCTAGCTAAGCCTATATTGACTCTTATATTATCCCTGATTGACATATGCTTACTGTAGTCAAAGTTGCTTTACCCTTAGATTAAATTACTGCATTACTTAAAACTTCAAAAGCTGAGCTCTACACACAATCCTAAAATGCTTTGACAGATGCACATAACTTTAAAGCTCCAGCTGTAATTTTTTTTAGTTGATTCTTAGCAAAAAACCCTTTGTTCTTTCACAAATATGTGCTCATTCATGTGTAATTACTTCCACCAACTCAAGAATCAAAGTATTCTCATATGCATAGAATCTGCCATTTAGAATCATTCAGAATACATACGAGCAAGTTGCTTGAATGACGGCCGCCATGTTGCGCCTCCATCTTTAAAATACATTAGCCAAAGAGAGACATACCTCTGCCTTTCACGCTTTTCACTCAGTGGCACTGACTGTGACGAATGCCAGGGAGGGAGGGGGAGAAGATACTTGCAACTGACGGCAGATTTGAAAACCTGTTGAAAATGGAGGATTGTGCCTATTCTCGAGGACATGTAACGGAGTCGCCAAGGAAGTTAAAAAGAGAATTAAAACGAACCGCGACAGGCAAAACAACAAGACCAAAGTTAATATTGGAGTGACTTTTCCAAGATGGAAAGAGCTCATAAAGAGCAAGGATTTTAAAATGGACACCGAAGTTGCCTGCTTTCTTCTCGACAAGTAATTCTTCCTATTTGTGTAAATTCGAAGTTTTATAGTTGCTACTTGCTTGGCTAACTATAGCATGGTTGTGCATAACGCTAGAACGACATCTAGGATACTTTTCCTCTCGACAATGATAAAAAAGGATTGCCTACCTTGTAACGTAAATGTAATCATATGTGTCGTGATTTCCCTGGCAGCTCACGTCATGTGCAGTTGTAACACAGACTAGCTACAGTTAGAACAGCTGCGTGTAAACGATGGAGATACGAAGAGCTAATTCCAGTTTCATTGACATGATTGTTCATGCTGCTCAGAGAAATATATTAAAAACACAAACCTCCGTTGCTTCTCTCCTACGCTGTAAACATTGCCTTACACTATTAATCTCATACAATATACAGAATAACAATAGCACTGATACTTTACTAACATTAGCTTGCATATGTTTGGGAACCTGATAGCTCAAGTTAGCAATGAAATGGTACTAAAATAACGTAAAATTATTATTACACTGGAAGGAACATTCACGGACGAAGTCGTACTTCTTGGAATAATACGGTCGCCGTAGGAGTTAGAATACGCTCGGAATGGGGGGGGCTAGAAAGTAATATTCAGTTGGTTGTCATACACAATTTCACCCCTAGATGGGAGAAATTCTTACACAATGTAGCTTTAAAGCCCCCTCCACTCAAAAATGTGTTTTACTTATTGGCACTTAACTTGGATGTTTAAGTTTTATTGTGCAGAACGTATGTGCAGTTTGACAGTAGGGGGGGGCGGTTTTGGACTTGAAGTAGGGGATATGTTTTTTTTCCAACCTAAAACCTAGTTTCCCATGTTTTGTGTCTAAGTGACTAATGGGAACAACAGTCTTTGAAACTGGTCCAGTATTAAGCGGGACAGCCGCGAAACAAGTGCTTGTTTTGCCATTGACATGCTCAGAGTATTGTGTCTGTATAAGTGTATAAGTGTCTGTGTCTGTATAAGTGTCTGGCAACATTATGGAAAGGATCCCTACAGAGATAGACCTTTTTGTTAAAGAGTAAGATCCTTTTTGTTTTACATGAAACAGCCTCGGAATCATTATCGCCAAACCCACCAGACTCCATTTAGATAAACAGTTTTAGCGTATCTAGAGCCAGTTTGTATGTAAATGGGTGAATTAGGGGTTTACTGTATTTCAACCAAACCAGAGTGGTGATTGTTGGAACAACAAGACGAACCACGACGGCTTTTATTAGTTTTATTTTGTTTCTGTCGATTTGAATGTGTATTTTACAATTATAAAATTACTGTTTTTTATGTTTTATTTAATTTATTTTGTTTATTTGGTGATAGCGAATCTGGGGATGTTTTGATGTACTCTTACTCTTTAAAACAGGTTGACCTCTGTAGGAAACCTTTCCATAATGTTGTCAGACACTTATAATCTGAGCATGTCAGTGGTAAAACAATAACTTTTAGTGGACATAAATTGAAGGTGTGCAATTGCCCAATAACTTATATTGTAGCTTGTTTTCGCCCCTACCATCTTGCTTAATATTGGACCAAAAAAAAAAATACAAAGTTACCCTTGAAGACAAAACTGTGACAGGGCTTGGGCTGGTGTAAACCTTTCCAAACCGGTTTGATATCAAGCAAAAAATCAGACCGAATCAGTATAACAAACTTGTCTCAGCCACTCCCAAGTGAGACTGATGAGAGAGCCCACAATGAGTGTAGCGACTCCAGACCACATAGCGGTGGTAATGCACCTCTAAACCATGACTTTTTACCTGCAGTAAGCTTGAACAACCGCTTTGGTTAGGTGTTTTCACTTTGCCTCGTCTTTTTCAGCTCATTTCTCTTATCGGCTTATAATCCGAAATGTTTCCATATCAGCGCTGCAGTTTTAGTTTTCTTTGAGACTTACTCTGCCCAAGATAATTCTTCTCACCCCAAAAAACTTTCTAACAAACAGAACATGTGCCGTTCCCCCTCCCACCACTCAGCAGTGAAGTGCTGTCAGACACTAGCGGCTCCGTTAGTTCGTTCATAAACAAACGTAACTTTATGTTAATCACGTTGACATATTGCTTATTACCAGTGTTAGACAAGCTGAAGTTACTTGGAAAGTGTAGAGAGCTACAAGGTAACATTACTTCACATGAAATGATGCTATACACTGAAACTAACATTAGCCCCCAAATAAATGTAGCAACCTAAGCTAAAGCAATGTGACAAAAGTAGTTTACCACATCAGAGCTATTAGCTCGGGGAAATGCAGCTTGTGTGGATGCTACTGCACTTACGTTACCTAATAAATAAAAGTGCTAAGCTACTGAAAAGCTATTTGATTTATAAAAACTGCAACTTACTGCTTGCAATATAAGTTAGATTTAGCGCATTGACGGCGTCGGTACCGGTTGCTAAAGTAGGCTACTTTTTTATTTGCCAGAAGATGTCATAGTGACAAATGCAGGTTCAGCCGGTTAGCATGAAATCAAACCAGTTTAGCCTTGTACACTGAACCGGTGAAGCCGGAAACTGACCCAACTCTAGTGGTGACAAAATATTAGTCGACTACAATTTAGGAAAAAAAAGATATATTGGAGTGTATCAATGATCTATGCAGTGCAATCAGTGGAATTACCACTGCAGTGGAATGTTTAATCACGATGATTTTTATTCTTCTGCTGAGTCAAATATCAACTTTGAATGAATCAGTGGTTTATTATGAATGTGTCAGGATGTGACCAGACAAGGACAACGAAATTACGAAATTATGTCATCTTTGAAATTATTATAATGGTATAAAACAATTCTGGGGAAACCTGGTGAATATCTGGACCCTGGAACTGACACAGCTAAAAAAAAAAATGTGTTGTAGTTGCTGTTCCGTTTCAAAATGATAGCCACTGCCTCAGCAATAGAAGAGCGGTTTTAACGCACCTTTGTTCCTTTGTTGTTGATCTATGCATGCGGTCATTGTTTGAAAATAATAATTAAACACATATCCTACCTATAGAAATAAATCTTTGTGATCCTACCAAAATGTTGTAGGCTAATGTTGCATGTGTGTGAATCAGGGAAAATAAACAATACTGATGGTTTCTTAAATTATATCAAATAAGATGAAACAGGATGACTAGATGTGGTTAAAAAAACTGTGTTTGGTCTCAACTAAAGCTAGGACTTCCAAAAAACCCTCCACCCATGTTTCCAACTTCCCTTTATCGATTATACCACACCTACAATTACTATGGTGGCCGATTTGCCAATCAGTGGCCTAGCTGTCAATCAAAATCAGTGGATCAGAACTATAACCAAAATATGGGAAGTCTTAAAATAATAACTATTGTTCCTTAAACAGAAACAAAAACTGCTTTTTTGGCTCCTACGCCATTGTTAATTATATTAAATACAACTGTGATTTTCTTATTTACTTACCATGTACTTTTTGACCTCTTCCTTGTTCTGATCCATATCCGTTTGGGCTTTGAGCATCTCCTCCCTGGTGTTGTCCATCTTTCGGATTTCTTCTACTTGCATCACTCTCTTCATGTCAGTGTTCATTTTATTCTTAGTGTTTGAGTCCACGTTGTCTTTCTCAAACAGGGTTTCTTCATGTTGTACCTGTTGAAGTCTTAGCTTCTGCTTATCAAATCTGTCCTCCATGTTCACCTCCAGCCTCTGCTCTGCCCTCTGCTCCTCAGTCTTGTCTTGTCTTTCCTTCACATCTGGTTTAGAATGGCCAGTCTCTTCCGTCATCTTGCTGATCTCTTCCTTTTTTCTCTTGCTCATTCTTATCATTTTTACTAGATCCTTTTTTTTTAGTTCAATCTCAGTGTTCATTATTTCCATCTCTCTTATCTCTTTCTTTGTTCTTTGTAACTTGTCATCCAGCTCCTGCATTTGCCTTTCAGTACTTTCCCTCACACACTTTAGTGAATTAATTTCTGCTTTAGCTAACTGCCTGTCTCTCTCTATGTTTTTTCTCTCACTCTGTATTTTAGTTTTGATATTTTGAATCTCATCTCTTTCAGATTGGACCTCGGCTAACTTTTTCTCTATGTTTTGTTTTTCCCTCTGCATATCAGCATTCACCTCTGTTTCCCACTCTGTTGTCTTCATGCTTACATCTGTGTTTTCTCTTTGATTTTGAGAGTCAGAGCTAATATTTTCCACTCTGCCTCTTTTTGTCTTTAGCTCCTGCTTCCCTTTCACAGTCATTTCCATTTGTTGTTCACTGTCTTCTAGCACATCCCAAAGTTTCTCCATCTCTTCATGGATTCTGCTGAGTTTGATCTTAACAGTGTCAAATGTGTCTTTATCTTCTTTCTGCATTTCTATGCTTTCCATCTCTGGGGCAGCAGCTTTCTGCATTTTAACAGCTCTTTGAATATTTACATTCATAATATGTTTGATGTGCTCAATTTGATCTCTATGTTGTGCAATGTCTTTTTTATTTCTCTGTATCTCTTGATTTATGTCTGCCATGTTTTTCTCCATTTGTTCCTTTGCCTGCTTTGCTTCAAATACTATTTTCTTATTTTTGTTAATTAGACTCAACAGACTGTCAACCTTCAGCCTTTCCGTTATCTCCTGCTTTCTCTTTATTTGGTCCATGGGTTCTTTGGGTTCCTTACTTTCTTGTGATTTTGTCATTTCCATCTTGTGTCGCTCATTGATGAGCTCATTACGTCTTCTTTCCAGAGTTTCCCTCTCTTGGTATATTTCAGTCCGCATTTTCAGAAGTTGCATTTTTTCTTCAGCAGCTTCATTTTTATTCTCCTCGAGTTTCTCAATAACATTTTCTATCTGTGATCTCAGTCTTTTTATTAATAAGCACTGCGCATGTTTTTCAGCTGTGAGTCTGTTAATGTACTCCTGTTTCTGCTCTGTATTTGTCTTCAGATAATCAATTTCATTTCTCTCTCTTTGTGTTCTTTCCCAAAGTTGTTCAATGTCCCCCATTACTTGACATGTCAATTGTCTTTGTCTTTTAATAGTCTCCCTTATGTTGACTTTAATTTGTTTGTCTTGCTTGCTGTTTTCCATGGTCCACTTCTGTTCTGTTTGGGTCATCCTGCTGTTCTGTTCTGAAACAAGTACAGAGCCAATTTGAAAAAACACATTTCCAGCATGTTTATCCTCTTTAGGTAAAGCTACCTGGCAGAATTTCATAAAAAGGGCTACTCCTCAACTGTGCCTCTTCTGACATTACTATAAATACCCACCTAACCCTCTCATAGGCGTAATTTACAGGGGGATAATCAAAAATATTTTTATATATAAATCAAATAATCAAAACTGGCCAGTTTATCCCCCCAAAAATATTATCATGATGATGAATGTAAAATATTAACTGTTATAAAATATGATAAGTGGTTGGCTTTCTCAATTCAATGTAATTAACAAGCAAAGAAAAAAAAATTTCACACAACCCACCCGCCTCTGTGTGAGACTTGGTTGCGCCCAACCCTTCTCCGTGTTTTTCAAGCACACAGCACGGCGGGTGCGACCCATAGACAGTATATACACATAGATCCCGTTGCTCTGGACGGAGACCAGTGAAGGATATTCACTCCCTCCAGAAAAACGCGTTTATGCGATCGCATAATTCAATGCATAATCAGCCAAAGTCCGCATATTTATGCGGGGGCCGCATTTTTTCAAATACGCCGCACTTTCGCCGCATAAATTGTCGATTTCCGCGCAAAATATGATTTGACTGGCTTGCATGATTTCATAATCCCCGCATTTTTGTTGCAAAAAAGTCACATATATCTTAGCAGAAAGTTGAAAAATGTTGCGTTTACTTCACACAAGTGCAGCCCTTTTCCCCTGTTGCCATGGGAACGTTATGAAGTGACGTAATTACGCAGCGTGAACATCATCGAAAAGCTGCAAACTCCCGCGATGAAGCCATGATGAAACCACAGTTTTTGCAAGTTCCTGCAATTTTAGCAAGTTCCTGCAATTTAATCGCATAAAATTGCATAAATATCCTGCATATTCCATCGCATTTTTTAAGAAAACGTGCCGCATAATCAAGGATTTTTGCCTGCAACAATCACAAAAAAACTTCGCATTTTTCTGGAAGGACTGGATATTTAAAGCACTTTTCTGGTGAGCGTTACTGCGCAGCCTCCAACTGAGAGAGACAATGTAAATGTGACGTGAGCAACCTGTCTGAAAGTTGTAAGTCTTCTGCTAGCTGTGCCAAGAGAAATCTCAATAATTCCCAATCTTGCAGAGACGGAGAGCGTAGGTATACGTAAGGAGATAACATGGGCACAGGCTAATTATTGTTAACTAAAATGCTAGTTAACATTAGTAATTAAACTTAAACAGCTAATGTAAGTCGAAACTGCCTGCAAGCTTCTCCTGTACTATACGGTAATTCCTCTACTATGCGACAGTAAGTCGCATGGTTATGACACAAACATTAGCCTATTTTTACAAAAACGTCTGCTACGGAGCCATAACGTGAGATACAAGGTAATGGAGCCTTTTATACATTGTTGTGTTTCTTTAGAAATAAACAATGGACAAATAAAGTCTTTAAACCCTTCAGATGTAAAGTTATTCGTTGTCAAAGTGACGTCAAAATGAATGGTAGTCAATGGAATGCTAACGGCGGGTGAGTGCTTGTTAGCATCAAAATGGCGCCATAGGAACTACGTGCTGTGAGGAGAGGCTTACCCTTTGGTGCGACCAGGGTGCGACACGTGAGCTCTCGTGAGTGCATTCAGTAGGCCTACACAGAGAAGTGTAAAAGACCGGTCCAAATTCTGCGCTTCTTTTCCTGGAACTTGTATTTCTTTCAGAGGACTTTGTCCAATAAATCCATACTCCAATATTGACAGCCTTTTGTCCATATTTTATTCATTTTCGGTCATTTTATTGTTGTTAGCTGTGATGCTAAAGCAGTTTTAGCTTTCCCATGATGCTTTTGAAAGTTTTGACCAATCAGAGAAGTTGCTTTCAGGACCCGTGAAATAAAGTCGGAAAAATACATATTTGACCGACCCACAATGCTGCAATATATTTTTTTAGTATGGAATTAAATGCAGTTAAATAATAGTATGATTATCAAATGACTGAAGATCAATTTTACTAATACTGGAACAACAGATCTGATTCATTACAAATGTGGTGAAAAATGAATGATTAATGCTATTCAACTGAACTTGTTGAGATATAGAGCATGTTGTTTTTCTATGGCTCTTAAAATTAATGTGAAACAGCCTATTTGGGCATACATGTCCCGGGATGTCCCTAGATAGTTGGATTCAACTTCCGTGTTTTTGGTACAGTTGGTTTTTACACCTGATGCAAACCGTATGGGAGAACAAATGAACTGTAATGACCACATTTTCAAGTGGACTGGGGCATGGATGTATTCACACTTATCAAACGAGCAGGACTTTGGGGTCAACTTTAGGATCCGGGCCCAGGTCCTGATTGTAAAAGCCCCCTTACTGCCTTATATTCCATTATAGTTTATACTTTGAATTGTCACTTCTATTTCCTTCACATAAATAAAGCTTCTTTTTAATTTGTCAGAAGGTGACATAGTGACAAATGCCAGTTCAACCGATTAACATAAAATTCAACTGGTTTAGCCTCTACACCTGACTGGACCAATGAATCGGCCCAACTTTACCACTGACATGGTTTTAAAGCTATTGTTATCCAGTTTTTGATCTCCAAACATCTTAAAATGCACATATTTAGATCAGGGGAAAAATGGGGGGCTTGCTGAAACACATCTGAGATACAGACCAAGGGTTTATTAATTTAAATTAATTAATGTATCATGAGGGGAACAGGTGCCACAGGCTCATTTAAACAGTTACTTCCCCAAAAAAAGATGCAAAAGAGGAGGGAAGAGTAAATTATGCCTACATGTGTGTTTTTACATTAAATGAGAAAAGTTGATATACAGGAGAATAAATATTTGAAAGCAATAAAGAATGCCTGAAAACCTTACTGCATTATATTCCATTATGTTTTTATATTTTCGATTGTCACCTGTGTTTTCCTTTACATAAATACATTTCCACCATAAGGGTAAAACTAGATGCTTAACAATTAAGTGAATTAAGGGAAATTAAGTGTTTAATGCTCAAAACCCCCCATGTGACCCCGTTATGTTGAAACAAAACTTATACCTTAGGGTTGCCAGGCCAGCTGTGATTAGGCCAAATGTTTTTGCCATATCACCAGGGGGGGTGGAGCTAGCAACCATTGGGCTACTTAAGCACTTCTCTAACATCTGTACTACTAACCGCCCAACTGCCCACCTATTTTTATTACCAGCCCACCCTGATGAAGCAGGCTAGAACCGGCTCTAGACAAACAGACCACCTGGGACATCCGGCTCTTTTTCAAATTTCTTTAACCCTCCTGTTGTCCTCGGGTCAAATTTGGCCCATTTTCAAAAAGTTTCTATGTCAGAAATTTGGGTTTCTTTCAACCAAATTGTCAAAAAAATAACATGGATGTTTCCATACAACGCTCTTCACAGGTAAAATAAATGATCTGCTCACTACTTTCATTGAATTTGGGTGTTTCATTAAGTTTTATAGCATTTGAATTTTTTATTTTTTTTTTATAAAAGAACATTGAAAAAAGTGACAAAAATGTCAGAAAAAGCTTCAAAAACTTAAAAAAAAACAACAAAACCGTAAAACCGCAAAAACATCGGAAAAATTGACAAAAACGTAGGGAAAAGTAACAAAAAGGTCGCAAAAAGTGACAAAAACATAGAGAAGAGCGACAAAAGTGTCGCAAAAACACCAAACATTGAAAAAAAGGTTTCAATTTTAAATTTTGACCCAGAAAAACAAAAAATTGCATGGTCGACGGGAAGACAACACAAGGGTTAAACTTGAGTGGTGTCCTTGAGATTTTGAGTCTAATTTGTAAAGTTAATTTTAATGACTTGGTGGTTTATGTGTTTGTTTAAATTGAAGTCAGTGAGCCTGAGGACATTTTAAAATATCCACTATTGATAGCTAAAGTTAAAGTACGCCACTTAACGTTTACTAGGCTACAGATAGGTATAAAGTATACAAGTCTTTCTCTGTTTTAAGAATGACATTACGAGAGGAGGGTGAGGTGATGCGGAAGTAAAATATTTCAAAATAAAAGCCAAGGGTGTAGAATGGCCATTCTGTAACATCCTCTCGTAATGAAATCAATGGAGAAAACATAAAAGGAATTTGCTGAAACAAACTATCAAAAAGAACACTGACCCATTTGTAAATTACAGACAGGGCGAGGACGAGGATCAGTGTCCAATATGTACCTACCTCTGTTTCAGTCTTACTAATGCTGTCGTGTTGTGGTGAAATGGTGTTGTGTTGTGGCGAAATGCTGTTGTGTTGTGACAAAATGCTGTCGCGTTGTGGAAAAATGCTGTTGCGTTCTGGCAAAAAGTTGTGGCGAAATGCTGTCGTGGGATTTGCTGTCGCTTTATAATAAAGCAATAAAGCACCCAGTTACAGAGTAGCCACCTGCAAGGGACGTTCTAAAGTAACACCCCTTAACGTGGCAGGGATCATTTCATTAGTCAACACTACACCTGACATTATATTGGTTGGGGGACTTTGACAGGGTTGTAACACAAGAAATCCGAGATACATAATACATACATTATTGTGCCATGCCTGAACTGCACTTCACTAGCATTTGTTTTATGCAAAAAATTGCATTTTCTAATAAAAAACTGTGAATGTAAAAACATCTTTTGTGATTATCTTAAATTTCCAGAGTTGTTTTCCCAGAAAAAGTCCATACCCTTTTATCCAAACATTTGGTTGTTGTCATGAATCCCGCTTCCTGAGTCTGTTTTCTGCCTGAGTTGCCTGTATTCTGTCCTGAAGTCTGTTTTGCCTGTGTTTCCTGAACGCACCCTGTCTGGTTGCCTGGCGACGAAGCAAGGCGGGAGATCTCTCAACTACCACACCTGCATCTAATCAGCTATCTGCACACCTGGTCCTGATCATCACTTCATAAGCTCTGACCTGACATCCATTCCCTGTCGGATCGTTAGCCATGAATAGTATGTTGTGCCTGCGTATCAGCCTCAGTTTGCTAAAAGTTAGTTTTGCTGCTCAGTTATATTTGCCTGCTGTTAACTTACCTTCGTTTCCTCTTTCTGCAGTTACTCTCCCGGGATATTCACTCCACCTCTGCTTGGTCGTCAGTTTCATCAGAAACAACGTTGGATCTGCTCATTCCCTCCCACCTACTTACCTCCACTGCCTGCTCCGTTACCTGGATTCTCCTGTTTCCACATTCAAATCATTAAAGGGGTGATAGAATGATTATATAGGGTATTTTACACTGTTCCTTAAGGTCTCCTAATAGGGTATGTAACATTGGTTGGGCTGAAAATTCCCCGAATGCTATTTTATTAGACCCTTAACTACCCTGTGAATATGGCTCTATTTGGAACAAGAGCTTTTCTTCCAAATATGGTATGCTCATGAATATTTAGATGAGCTGCGCGCTGATTGGTTTGAGCGAACCCCATAGAAACACATTGGAGACGAGACAAGCAGGTCTCATATTTCAGACAATGCAAAGTTATACATTGTTTGTCGGGCTATTTCGTTCACTTCAAATTCACTTCACTTCTGAGACTTTTTTAAGCGAGAAATCAACTATATAAAGCTCAAATATGGGCCGTTTTATGAAAATTGATGGCTAATTGCAAATTTGGTAAGACGTGTCGGACTTTAGCTAGAAGCTCCACACAGTCTGACGAGAAAGTGGCAACCTCCATACCCAGTGAAAGTCACCGTTTCCCTGGGTACTGGACTACTGGAATACTCGGGAGCTGGCTGCCAGCTGCCGGCATAACTAGAGTAGCTATATTTAGGGGTCCAAGCCCGAGTCTGCAAGAACGGGCAATAGCAAAGCTATGCCGTTCAAAAGGCAGGGCTGTAGAACCCTATTGTTTTTCTACTGATTATTCATCATCATCATAGTCATTATTCTTCTCGGCCTAAAACTCCGACTACAGCCTAAACCATACATGGTGGGGGCTTGGCATTTTCAGGAATGGTCCAGAACTCCACAAGGACCTCAGGCGCAAATATAGACCCACTTCCACCACTAGGTGGCGCTATAGCAGAAAAAACGCATTTGGCCCTATAACTCCCACACTGTACACCGTACATTCAAAAACCATACATCCACGTGTTCCCTGGATCCAACTGAATCACGTGATATAGGCCACGCCCATTTCCGCCTAAACTTTTATGCGTGAAAAATCGCGATTTATCAAAAACCTACTATTTCGAACTCCTCCTAGACCGTGCGACCAATCGGCACGAAATTTGGCAGGTAGCATCTCCAGATGGGCCGGACAAAAAGTTAATAAAAATAATTTTGATAGGATAGAAATTGCGCATATTACGTACAAACACATTTGTGTATCTAACTATGAAAACACCAACTTTGCCATATCTCGACCAAAATAAATGCTATCAATGCCAAACTTTAGATTCTTGTTTGCCATGACCCTCTGGAGGTCCCCCACGCGTTTTACGAAAATTGGTCACTAGGGGGCGCTACAAGTACAAAAGGTTTATATCTCATGAACGGCTCATCCGATTTTTACAACATTTGATGGGTACCATCTAGGGCCACTCCTGAGGCCATCTCTAGGGTGGGGTACTGAGGGGTAAAAGTGGGCGTGGCCTATGGGACCCAAGTCTAGATTCACCACTTAGGCCGGTTACACACTGGATGCGTCGCGCGAGCATGGCGTTTCTGTTGCGTCTCAGAAGCGTGGCGGCTGCGTGGATTTTTCTGTGTCCTACACACCAGAAGCGTGTCTGACGCAGCGCTGCTCCTGCTGCTAGGTACAGGGAGGGCTGATCTCGGGACATAGCGCCGACAGATTCAAACTCTGAAAAATGGGTAAGTGGGCTGTCTGTTTGTTGATGTTGGACCGTCACTCAGAACACACACTACGTTGTTATTGTAGCCTATCCTACCCTTTATATATAGGCTTGTTCGACATATGGGGAGAGAGTTGTTAAACATAAATATATAGCCTACTGATTTGATTAAAGCAAGAAGACGTCGGCAGTATTGACTGCAAAATATGTTACAGAATATTTCGTTCTGTATGACAGGTGCAATATTTGAAAATCTTTTCTCTGAAATTTTTTATTACATTTATATTTACATTGATATCAAAACCTAGAGACTTTCAAACAACAAGATGTCATTTATTAATATGCATTCGTGTCTAAATGACATATAAACATATTTTCCTATTCTATTTTGCCTGGAAACGCTTCCAACACGCTCGCATCTCGCGTGAAAAATAGGTGTCGGTTCTATTTCTAGCAGGCACGCTTACACACTGCCTGCGTGAGACGCGCGTCTCACGCAGGCAGTGTGTAAGCTCTAACCTGTTAACATGGGAGCCGAAGTATAAACAGACACGCCACACGGATGAAACGCTCGCGAGACGCTTCCAGTGTGTAACCGGCCTTACACTAATGTGAACAACTTTAAATTTACAGGGTAGATGGACAATGGACCTGACCAAAAGTTACTCAATTTTGCTACGTTAAAGTATGTGCATTTGACGACCAAACAAATTTTCCTAGCTAGCTACCACACACATATCATATCATATCTCGGCCAAATTAAATGTTATGAGCAAATACCTTGACAACCTTGTTCAACATCCCACTACGATGCTCCGTATGAAGGTAAATATGGTGCAAAAAGGGAGAGCTTGTAGAATACAATGTGAGAACTTGCAGAACAAAAAATCTGAACTTGTATGTTAAAATTTGCACTTGTAAAAATTTTATTTGCACTTGTAAAAATAAAATTTGCACTTGTAAAAAATATTCACACACATATGATCTGAATTTGAAGTCATACAAAGAAAAAAAACATGAGAGCTTGTAAAAAGAATCTGAACTTGTAAATTGAAATTTGCACTTGTAGAAAATGTTCACACACCTATATTCTGAATGTGAAGTTACAGAAAAAATATTCACAAATGTGTAGATTGATATTTACATGAACACAATGACAGCTGCAAACTTATAATGCAACATTTACTCGTATACTTTTTTTTTTTATTCTGGTTCATTTTCCATCACAACCACAACTCAGTGATTACAACCTCTCGAATCTGTCACTGCAACTTCACATATGTGCTCTCTCGCATCACAAAGTGGCGAATCTGCGCACCTCGACTTTCACAACACTCTTGACGATACATTTGGTGCAAAACTAATTTGTACCTGTGGACTTAGGCTGTGGAGCTCTGAGCTAACAGAACGGGAAAAGCCTTCTTATATACAGTCTATGGGAAAATCAGGGTTTCTATCGCCAGATGAGGGACAACTCTGTCCGGCTTATTTATGTAGCATGGAAACTTGGTGGAATAGCATGCTAGCGTTAGCTAACTAGCAGCCAGCCCGCTTCTAAATAAATACCTTTTAATTGTCTAAACATTTTTAACAGCCAAACTAAAACACTGGCGGTGAGCTCCACGGCCTGCAGCCGCAGACGGACTGTCATCAGTGGGTAACAGGTGCCAAGTTTCGCATCCCTGCCGAGAATTGCATCCACTAGGGAAAATAATGATTTTATAAGGCAAAGTACTGTTTAAAAACTAGGCAATAGTAAATCTCTTTGTCATGTTCATCAATAATGATTAGGATTTTAGAAGGTTTAGAGACATCAATGTTTTATCAGACTCTGTAGTAGCATTTCCTTGCTACCTAGATGCAATTTTCGGCAGCAATGAATTCTGCAGAAATTATTGTTTCTGCCCAAGCGGGTGCAATTCTTAGCAGGGATGCACAACATCAGCAAAGCAAGCTCTGGTCATGGCCGGGGGATGGGCCGCTGCTACCGGATGTGGGGCTCTCCGTGTCCCGCTGGAGCTCCGACTGCAGGTCGAGGTCGGCAGCGAAGCTTTCTGGCAAAAGCAGTGTTGCTACGCTGGTCGATCCCCACTGATGACAGTCCGTCTGCGGCTGCAGGCCGTGGAGCTCACCGCCAGTGTTTTAGTTTGACTGTTAAAAAGTGTTTAGATAATTAAAAGGTATTTATTTAGAAGCGGGCTGGCTGTTAGTTAGCTAGCTAACGCTAGCATGCTATTCCACCAAGTTTCCATGCTAAATAAGCCGGACAGAGTTGTCCCTCATCTGGCGATAGAAACCCTGATTTTCCCATAGACTGTATATAAGAAGGCTTTTCCCGTTCTGTTAGCTCAGAGCTCCACAGCCTAAGTCCACAGGTATACGAGTAAATGTTGCATTATAAGTTTGCAGCTGTCATTGTGTTCATGTAAATATCAATCTACACATTTGTGAATATTTTTTCTGTAACTTCACATTCAGAATACAGGTGTGTGAACATTTTCTACAAGTGCAAATTTCAATTTACAAGTTCAGATTTTTTTTACAAGCTCTCATGTTTTTTTTCTTTGTATGACTTCAAATTCAGATCACATGTGTGTGAATATTTTTTACAAGTGCAAATTTTATTTTTACAAGTGCAAATAAAATTTTTACAAGTGCAAATTTTAACATACAAGTTCAGATTTTTTGTTCTGCAAGTTCTCACATTGTATTCTACAAGCTCTCCCTTTTTGCACCATATTTACCTTCATAGCTCCGTACCAAATTTGGCGAATATCGGCCTTTAGGGGATGCTATAAGCAACGTTTATTTGTTTTGGCCAATAACGCAATGCATTTACATGGGAAATTTGCAATTGCAATATCTCTGCCACAGTAAATGCAATCAACACGAAACTTGTGATGCTCGTTCGGCATGCCGCTCTAAGGCTCTGTACCAAATCTGGCAAAGATCGGCCATTAGGGGGTGCTATAATCAATGTAGACGAGTTTTGGCCCTTTTACTCAATCTATGTTAATGGCATATTTGCAATGGAAATGTACCACATACCTTGCAGCTCACACTTCTCAATATTTACTGATGTTTCCCTCCTACCATTAGGTTTTGGTTTTGGTTTTTGCTTTTGTGTGCTCCCCTGGTTTTTTACGATAAACAAACTTCTTAACCCACTTGACAAAGTTTCTACAACCTTCAGTGGACAAATGCAACTCTTTTCTCTCACTTTTGCAATCCAAAATCAATACCATTCATAGGCGCCGATGAAAATACTGAGCACCCACGTGTGCCAGACTGCCAGTAGGCTACATTCATTTACAATTAAACATTGCAGTTGATGCTAAGTGGAGAGTCTGTCATAGTGTGATTGGTTATCTCGGTGGCATTGATTCTTAATTTCCCACGAAGCTGATCGCGGTAACGTGTCAGTTGAACTTTTCATCTCCAATCCTATCTGTATATCATTGTTAAAGGTAGTCTGTATATGCATGGAGGTGAACTGTTGTTTGCAACGGCGACGTACCAGCTCGCGCCTCTCGATATTTACCGCCGTTTGCCTCCCCGCCACCGGACTTCGGGTTCCACTTTTGCGCGCTCCCCGAGACGTCGGGAGGGACTGGCGTGGGTGGCTTGGGCCCCGTCATAACTGCTTGCAGTTCTAGTTAGGGGTCCAAGCCCGAGTCTGTAAGAACCGGCAATAGCAAAGCTATGCCGTTCGTACAGCAGGGCTGTAGAACCCTATTGTTTTTCTACTGATTTTTCATCATAATTATTATTCTTCTCCGCGTAAAACTCCGACTACAGCCTAAACCGTACATGGTGGGGGGTTGCCGTTTTCAGGACTAGTCCCAAACGCCGCAAGGACCTCAGGCACAAACATTCACCCACTTCCACCACTAGGTGGCGCTATAGCAGAAAAAACGCGTTTGGCCCTATAACTCCCACACCGTACACCTCACATTTAAAAACCATATATCCACGCGTTCCCTGGATCCAACTGAATCACGTGATATAGGCCACGCCCATTTCCGCCTAGACTTTTATGCGTGAAAAATCGCAATTTATCAAAAACCTACTTTTTCGAACTCCTCCTAGACCGTGCGACCGATCTGCACGAAACTTGGACCGTAGCATCTCCAGACCGACCTGACAAAAAGTTAATAAAAAGAATTTTGATAGGACAAAAATTGCGCATATTACGCACGAACAAATTTGTGTAGCTAACTATGAAAACACCAACTTTCCCATATCTCGGCCAAAATAAATGCTATCAACGCCAAACTTTAGATTCTTGTTTGCCATGACCCTCTGGAGGTGCCCCACGCGTTTTACGAAGATTGGTCACTAGGGGGCGCTACAAGTACAAAAAGTTTATATCTCATGAACGGCTCATCTGATTTTTACAAAATTTGATGGGCACCATCTAGGGACACTTCTGAGGCCATGTCTAGAGTGGGGTACTGAGGGGTCAAAGTGGGCGTGGCCAATGGACCCAAGTCTAGATTCACCACTTACACTAATGTGAACAACTTTAAATTTACAGGGTAGATAGACAATGGGTCATGGACCACACCTACCAAAAATTACACATGTGGACCACTAGGTGGCGCTATAATGTTTTTTTGCCTTTATCTCCCACATTACACATCGCACATTAGAAAACCATACATCCACGTGTTCCTTGAATCAAGCTGAATCACATGATATAGGCCACGCCCATTTTTGCTTAAAATCTTTTTCGCAAAATCGCGCAATGCGCAAAACCAACTTTTTCGAACTCGTCCTAGGCCGTGCGACGGATCAGCTCGAAACCTGGTAGGTAGCATCTCCAGATGGACCTGACCAAAAGTTACTCAAGGAATTTTGCTACGTTAAAGTATGCGCATTTGACGACCAAACAAATTTTCATAGCTAGCTACCACACACGTATCATATCATATCTCGGCCAAATTAAAAGTTATCAGCAAGCAACTTGGGATCCTTGTTCAACATGCCACTACGACGCTCTGTACCAAATTTGGCGAAGATCGGCCTTCAGGGGGCGCTATAAGCAACGTTTATTTGTTTTGGCCAATGACTCAATGCATTTAAATGGGAAAATTTGCAATTGCAATATCTCTGCCACGGTAAAAGCAATCACCACGAAACTTGTGGTGCTCGTTCGGCATGTGGCTCTGAGGCGCTGTACCAAATTTGGCGAAGATCGGCCTTTAGGGGGCGCTATAAGCAACGTTTATTTGTTTTGGCCAATGACTCAATGCATTTAAATGGGAAAATTTGCATATGCAATATCTCTGCCACGGTAAAAGCAATCACCACGAAACTTGTGGTGCTCGTTCGGCATACGGCTCTGAGGCGCTGTACCAAATTTGGCGAAGATCGGCCATTAGGGGGCGCTATAATCAACGTAGACCAGTTTTGGCCCTTTTACTCAATTTTAATGGGATATTTGCAATGGAAATATACCACAGACCTTGCAGCTCACACTTCTTAATATTTACTGATGTTTGCCTCCTACCGTTAGTTTTTGTTTTCATTTTTGCGTGCTCCTTTGGTTTTTTACAATAAACAAACTTCTTAACCCACCTGACAAAGTTTCTACAACCTTCACAGTGGACAAATGCAACTCTTTTCTCTCACTTTTTAAATCCAATATCAACACCATTCATAGGCGGCGATACCGTGCAATTAAACATTGCAATTGGTGCTAAGTGGAGCACCTGTCGTAGCGTGATCGGTTAAGTCGGTGGCATCGATGCTTAATTTCCCACGAAGCACCCACGGAGGAAAACATAAATCGGCGCCTATGACGCCATTTACAACAACTTGACCGCCTCCCCTGCTCCTTCAACAACCACACCTGCCTCCCCCCTCCACCCTCTCGGTCACTCTCTCATTTTTCTCCGCTGTCTCCCGCGGTCAGGGGGGTTAAGAAGTTTGTTTGTTGTAGAGCATTCTTAAAGGCGGTCCGTACACGCTTGGAGGTGAACTGTCGACCGCTACGTTTGCGACGGCGACGTACCGCAGACGTCGCGGCTCGCGCCTCTCGACGTTTAGCGCCGTTTGCCTCCCCGCCGCCCGGCTTCGGGTTCCGCTTCCGCGCGTTCCCCCGGGCGTCGGGGGCGACTGGCGTGGGAGGCTTGGACCCCGTCATAACTGCTTGCAGTTCTAGTTACAGTTTGAATTTCGTCACGCCACTTAAATAACATCTACCCCAAGGTCTTATAAAGCTAACGATGGTGTCCAATTTCAATTTAATGAATTTTTGTGAACATTAGGGGTTTCGTTAGCTGCGACTGTCCCTTCAATCCTATGTGTACAGATCGCAGCTAGTTAGCTTCATTTTCGGCGTAATTAGAGTATATTTACAGTTTGAATTTCGTCACGCCACTTATATAAACATCTACCCCAAGGTCTTATAAAGCTAATAATGGTGTCCGATTTGAATTTAATGCATTTTTGTGAATTCCAGAGGAATTCTAAGAGGAGGCTAGCTAGCTCTCATTGATAGAGCTCCATCCAGCCGCAGGCTCTATCAATGAGACTCGCGGACAAGAGGCGTTTATTTCCCCGATTGTTTGTTTAAATAACTCAACACATTATAATTACACACATAAGATTAACTGGAACCTGTGGTAAGAGATTGCTGGCATAACAAGCTCGCTGACCGCGCTCTCACTCACACACACCGGCCATTTAGCAGGAAGAGGGGAGCTGCAGGCCCTGGAGCTCTGTCAGGGCAGCGGCGTTTGGTAGTCCATTAACAAAAAAAAAAACGGTCACAGTCAAAAAACTGTGACTTTGCGCGGGTATGGAGTGCCGTGGGCTGCCAGCCGTGACGGAGCTCCATCTTCTTCACAGCAGGCCCGGTGGCGAGGCAGCAACACAGGCAGCACCGGCCGCTGAACTCCGACACACAGTCGGACAAAATTTGCAAATAGACATCAATTTTTGTAAAACAGCCCATATTTGACCTCTACATAGTTGATTTCTCGCATAAAAAAATCTCAGAAGTGAATTTAGTGGTAAAATAGCAGATGAACAATGCATACAATTTCTGAGATCTGCGCAACCTATTCAGAAGACTAAACTGACCTCAGATCAGTGGTGTAGCCTATGTAAATGTTTGGGCGTGACAAAGGTAGAGACTAGAGCCAAATGAGGAGGAGCCGCCGAGTTGACGTCAACTAGGCGGCTCGTTGAGATTTGCCCGTTTTCAGAGGCAGTTCAAATTGTGAGATTTGCAGAGGAAAGAGGTGTCAATGGGATTTTGAGGTTCTATGTATGTCCTAATTACCCACTAAACATCATTATTCAACTATGACAAGGTAAAATCGGTTTTGCATTCTATCACCCCTTTAAATAAATACTCACCTTTATTCTACTCATCTTGTCCTGGTCTGCTTCTGGGTTCTGCCCTAGTAAATCGTGACAGAATGATCTGGCCAAAGATGAACCCAGCGGACCTGGACTCTATTCGCCATGCCATTTCCCAACAAGGGAATATGTTGGGACAACACAGCACGGCGCTACAGGAGATAGCGTCTTCTGTTCAGAACCTTTCTGCCAGTCTGACGAGTATCCAGGCTCAGCTCAGTATACCAGCTGAGATTCCACCACCTGTTTCACCCCCCACACCTGCTGCTTCTGGAGCTGTTTCATTCCGTGAGCCCAAGTCTGGTGTCGGTACACCAGATAAGTACGAAGGGGATTTGGGAAAATTACGGTCATTTCTCATGCAGTATGGATTAGTTTTTGACCTGCAGCCCAACTCTTACACCACAGACAAGGCCAGGATAGCCTTTGTAATTGAACTGCTGCGTGGAAGGGCTCTGGAGTGGGCTTCAGCCCTATGGGAACGACAGGACACCTGTATGGCGTCGTACCAGGAGTTCACGGCAGAGATGAGGAAGCTTTTTGACCATCCAGTCCAAGGTAAGGACGCAGCTACGACTGTTTTCTCTCTGCCAAGGAGCTCGCAGTGTAGCAGAGTTTGTAATTGAATTCAGGACATTGGCTGTGGAGATTGGGTGAAATGAGGAGTCACTACAAGCGTTTTTTTTTTTATCAGGGGTTGACGGAGCAACTTAAAGATGAACTGATTTCTTATCCTGAGCCTAGTGATTTGGACAGTTTGGTAGCGTTATCTATTCGGGTGGATAACAGATGCCGAGAGAGAAGGAGGGAGAAGCGATGGGGGTCTTCCAACCAGTCATCTACTCTGTTATCATCCAAGTCTGAGAATGGACCAGAACGAGCTGATCATTCTTCACCACACGAGATTAAAGGAGAGTTTCTACCTTCAGATCCAGAACCCATGCAGGTGGGGCGGCACGGGTTAACCAAGGAGGAGCGCCAACGTAGACGTGAGACCAACAGCTGCCTCTACTGCGGTAACCCGGGGCATTACATCTCCGCTTGTCCCCAGCGCCCGTTAAACTGCCCGGCTCACTAAGTTTGGGAGGACTTTTAGCGAGCCAGTTTCAGTCTCCCAATAACCCTGTCAGACCCCGTTTTCCTGCTACCCTCATGAACAATAGTCAAACTTTGGAGATAAACGCTTTAGTCAATTCAGGGGTTGATGACAGTTTTATGGATGCCGACTTGGTGGAACAGCTGGGGCTTTCCAAGGAGCAGTTACCGGAAGCCATTGAAGCTACCACTCTGAACGGCAGACTTCTGGCACTTATCACTATGAGGACTGAACCTGTTAAAATGCTGCTGTCATTCGGAGCGCATCTCCTTCTTCATTCTGCCATCTCCCCGTGCCCCCCTGGTTCTTGGATACCCCTGGCTGAGGGAACACAATCCCACGTTCGATTGGGTGACTGGCAAGGTAACTAGTTGGAGTATTGAATGTCATGCTAACTGCCTTAAGACTGCCTGTTCTCATTCAGGTCATTGATTCTGCCTCCCCAGATTTGTCTTATTGATTATCGGGGTATGAATGATATCACTGTCAAGAACAAATACCCCCTGCCCTTGATGAACTCTGCTTTCGACTCCCTACAGGGTGCTACTGTGTTCACTAAGCTTGATTTACGCAATGCTTATCATCTGGTCCATATCAGAGAGGGGGACGAGTGGTTGACTGGGTTCAAAACACCTATGGGACATTTCGAGTACCAAGTGATGCCGTTTGGACTGACCAATGCTCCTGCATTTTCCTGTGTTCCAGAGTATGGTTAATGACGTTCTGAGAGATATGATCGGTTATTTTAAAAGTTTGTTTACCTGGATGACGTTCTCATTTTCTCTAAGGATCTTTCTAGCCACATCCAGCATGTCAAGCAGGTCCTGCAGCAATTATTGGAGAACCGCCTGTTTGTGAAAGCAGAGAAGTGTGACTTTTACGCCCACACACCATCCTTCCTCGGATACATCATCTCCAAGGGCGAGATTAAGATGGACCAAGAGAAGGTTAGGGCGGTTCTTGATTGGCCCCAGCCCGGTACGAGATTGCAGCTCCAGAGGTTCCTGGGGTTTGCAAATTTCTATCGAAAATTCATCCGTGATTACAGCCGTGTTGCCGCTCCATTAACTACCCTGACTTCTAGCACCAGAGCCTTCTGTTGGAATCCTGAGGCGGACTGAGCATTCTTGGAATTGAAGAGCCGGTTCACCAACACTCCTATTCTCTCTCAACCTGACACTTCCCATCAGTTTGTCGCGGAAGTGGACGCGTCTGATGTGGGGGTTGGCGCCATCTTGTCCCAGCGAAGCTCCTGTGGTGTCTTAAATAGTAATGCTGTGATGCTGTATGAAGAGGAATCCGCCGACACTGTTCTTGATTATAAAAAGGTTTATTACAAACAAAGATTCAGCATCAATTTTACAAACTCCTGCAGAGAGCTTGGAGAACGACCAACGCGAATTCTTCCAAAAAGTCGTTCTGAAGTTCTGCTGTTAACACAGGGTATATATTCTATGCATTGTATGACCTAAAGTGGGAGGGTGTATGTGTGATCCTGGGGCCCCTCTGCTAATGTAATCAACCTCATAGCATAATCTTATAACAAACATGTTCTCATACACTGCTGAACATAGGTTTCCTGTAGGCCTCTCCAAGGTCATTAGTTGACTGTGCCTAAACTGGTTATTCGCCATAGAATGACAGAATATACATTTACCAGGACGTGTACTTATCAGGACCCCTTTCCTGTCATTGTTCCAGACCCAGCATCTGCATCCTCTCTTATACACAGGGCCCCAACTCCACCATAACCTCAATAACATAGTACAATATGGAATACGTTTAAAATGAATATATGTAGGCATAATTAAACATAAGTCAAAGTTATATATCATCAGATACAACACTCCACTGACAGTCTTTTCGCCTGCGGAGAGGAATTACGATGTGGGAAACTGGGGACTCAGGAACTTCTCGCTGTTAAACTCGCCTTGGAGGAGTGGCGCCACTGGTTGGAGGGGGCGGAGCAGCCGTTTATTGTCTGGACTGACCACAAGAATCTTGCTTACGTGCAATCTGCTAGACGTCTCAACTCCCATCAAGCCAGGTGGGCTTTGTTTTTTGGACATTTTAATTTTTCTCTTACCTTCCGACCTGGTTCTAAGAATGGCAAGGCTGACGCTCTGTCCCGGATGTTCTCGAAGACGGAGGGGAATGGGGTCAAGACTGAGATGATTCTTCCCTGGGACATCGTCGTTGGAGCTGTTACTTGGAGGATTGAGGAGGAGGTTATGGCAGCCCTTCGGACTCAGCCCGGTCCCGGTAACGGTCCACCCGGTCAGTTGTTTGTGCCAGAGTCTGCCCGTTCTGCTGTTCTCCAGTGGGCCCACGCCAACAAGATGGCTTGTCACCCTGGCGTGGCTCGGACTATGGCGTTACTACGCAGACGGTTTTGGTGGCCTGCCATGGGAGAAGAGTTTTATTGCTGCCTGTCCAGTTTGTGCGCAGAATAAGGGTACCAATCGGCCCAGCTCTGGACTGCTTCACCCCCTACCTATTCCCCGGCGACCATGGTCACATCTGGCCCTGGACTTTGTCACTGGGTTGCCCCCTTCTGAGTGGAACACTGTTATTCTGACTATTGTGGACAGATTCAGCAAGTTCGCCCACTTTGTGCCCATCTCCAAACTTCCCTCTGCCACTGAGACGGCCGATATCCTTGTTAGGGAAGTTTTTAGGGTCCACGGTCTGCCCAGTGACATAGTTTCCGACCGTGGTCCTCAGTTTACCTCAGCTGTCTGGAAATCCTTTTGTTTGGCCATTGGAGCAACGGTCAGCCTCACGTCTGGATTTCACCCCCAATCTAATGGTCAGGCTGAGAGAGCCAACCAGAAAATGGAGTCCACGCTTCGCTGCCTTGTCTCCTCCAATCCCACCTCTTGGGCCTCTCAGTTGCCATGGGTCGAGTACGCCCATAATACTCTCCCTACATCCTTCCAGTGCCTTTATGGCTACCAGCCCCCCTCGTTTCCATCTCAGGAAAAGGATCTCTCAGTTCCCTCTGTCCAAGCCCACATACGCCGTTGCCACCGGACCTGGCATCGGGCCAGAAAGGCCCTCCTTAGAGTTTCTGACCGGTATCATCTCCAGGCTAATCGTCGCTGTGTCCCAGCTCCCGCTTATGCTGTCGGAGATAAAGTCTGGTTGGCTACCCAGGATCTTCCTTTGCAGACAGAGTCAAGGAAACTGGCGCCTAAGTTCATTAGTCCGTTTGTGGTGGAGAAGGTCATTAATCCTGCTGTGGTTCGACTCAAATTGCCCAAGATGCTCAGAGTCCATCCCGCCTTTCATGTGTCCTGCCTCAAGCCTGTTCTCCTCAGTCCTCTCTTGCCCCCTCCTCCTCGTCCTCCTCCTCCTCCTCCTCCTCCTCCTCGGATGATCGGAGGTTGTCCTGTCTACACGGTGCGCCGCATCATGGATTCCAGATGGCGGGGTTGGGGTTTCCAGTATCTCGTGGACTGGGAGGGTTATGGTCCTAAGGAGAGGAGTTGGATTCCTCGGCGTCAAATCCTTGACGCTGACCTTCTTCGTGACTTCTACCGCCTCCATCCTGGCGCTCCGGGTGGTCCGCCCGGTGGCGTCCGTCGGAGGGGGGGTACTGTCATGAATCCCGCTTCCTGAGTCTGTTTTCTGCCTGAGTTGCCTGTATTCTGTCCTGGAGTCTGTTTTGCCTGTGTTTCCTGAACGCACCCTGTCTGGTTGCCTGGCGACGAAGCAAGGCGGGAGATCTCAACTACCCACACCTGGATCTAATCAGCTATCTGCACACCTGGTCCTGATCATCACCTCTTCACTTCATAAGCTCTGACCTGACATCCATTCCCTGCCAGATAGTTAGCCATGAACAGTATGTTGTGCCTTCGTATCAGCCTCAGTTTGCTAAAAGTTAGTTTTGCTGCTCAGTTATATTTGCCTGCTGTTAACTTACCTTCGTTTCCTCTGTCTGCAGTTACTCTCCCGGGATATTCACTCCACCTCTGCTTGGTCGTCAGTTTCATCAGAAACAACGTTGGATCTGCACATTCCCTCCCTCCACTGCCTGCTCTGTCACCTGGATTCTCCTGATTCCACATTCAAATCATTAAATGAATACTCACCTTTATTCTACTCACCTTGTCCTGGTCTGCTTCTGGGTTCCGCTCTAGTAAGTCGTGACAGTTGCGCCATCTCCAATACATTTCCTGTCTGTTATTAGATGTCCAGAGCCCAAATCACACTCATTTACAGTGCCAGGGCTGCCTGAATGGTCTGCCTGTGTCTGCTTGCAATACAATCACTCTACATACAAGGTACTGCTTGTGTCAGGTTAGGGTTATGTATTAGCTGATTGGCAGATGACTTCTTTGGAAAAGCCCTGCTGTAAACATTCATGCTAAACAATCGGGATGACGCTACCTTGAAGCGATGCGGAGATATCTAACATAATATAACATTATTTAAGAATTCATAATTATGGATTTATTGTACAAAGACACTGTAGTTCCAGGCTGGATTACAAAGCTTCTGGAAGGTCTACAATCGCACGGAAGATCTCGTTGTTGACCTCCCATTCTGTTTCTTACTTCCTCTTCTTTATTGCCGTAGGGTCATAAGGGGATCTGTCATGCCCTGGTGCTACGGCGGATTTTCCAAAAACCCAGTCAGCAAATGGAAGAACTACAAGCAACTTCACACCTTGCACATTGATCGTCTTATACGCTAATAAATTGTTCAAACGTATCTGGTTAATGGCGAATGAGTATGGCAAGAAAAGACTATCCCGGTAGCACTATAATACCCATCATTAATAAATTATATATTTAAAGTTAATTAAACTTTAGTTAATAGTTATTTACTGTTAAACAATGAAATTATGATCTAAAATGTGTACTAATCATTAGTTATAATTTATTTTATCATTAGTTTATTGTAGGGCTGTCAAATGATTAAATTTTCTTAATCGCGATTAATCGTTGAATTTCTATAGTTAATCGCGATTAATCGCATGTTTTATCACATGATTAAAATTCTATTATTTTGCATTTCAGAACTGTTTGTAAGTACATATTAACAATGGAAAGCAATTCTTACCAGTGTATCTTGATTGGGAATCAAATGAATGCAAAGAAAGTTACTTTATGAACTTGATTTTAAGATTTGTATTTGTTTATTATATATTTAATCTAGTCACACATTTGAATCTAGAGTCAATATTAGGGTTGGGTATTGTTTGGTTTGGATACCGGTGTTAAAGCGGTACTTTTAAAACGGTACCGATGCCTTAACGGTACCTGAACCGAACCAAAAGTAAAAAAAAGAAGGGTACTAAACAGTTGGCGACATTAAAGAATGGCTTGTATATTGCTAAGGCCATATCGTCAAAATTAAATGTAATCACTATAACAATAACTTATTTCACTAGTAAATAGCTGTTGAATGACAAAAACAACCACCAGATGGGAAAAGGGCATTTAACAACAACTAGGAATGCACCACAAGGCTGTAAATTACCAGTTTCATTGAACGCACCGTCTGTTTTTTTCCGACAACGGCAGCGGTGTTGAATCGGTTGAATCCTCTACAGTGAAATACAGACAAACTTTACACCGTTCAGCGTTAGCTGTCAGCATTGTAACCGTGTTTAATCCAGCTACTAGCTAGCGGTAGGCTAACGTTAGCTGCTGTTGAGTATAGTGTTAACTAGCATCACGTGCAGCGATGTTTCTGTTTCCTGTAACGTCTGTTTCAGAGCATCAGAGAGAAGTGCAGACATATCAGTGGCACCAGAATGAGGCACCGAAATACACGTTGCGATCCTGCAGCAGCAGGATGTGTTACGAGGAAGTACGGCAAAATAGTAGCCTGTTAGGCATGACGCAAAGCCGAGTGAAGTGAAAATAAATTAATAAATGGCGGCATGCGATTAATACGATTAAAAAAAAATTAACGCATTATGCTCGGCCCTTAATCGCATCGTGATTAACGTGTTAATGCTAACAGCCTTATTGTAATTTAAAATAATACGTTCATAAATTTAGATAGTTATCACTTTGTCAGTGGATAATAATTGTTTTGTAAACCATCTATAAACTGTATTTGGATGGCTATAAAGTTGCAACTAATGCTTATAGTAATTAAGTAATTAGTCAATGATTAATTAGTCGTTTTTAAAGCCTCAAGTAACATTAATTTGGCCCCATTTAATCTTTTTTCGGTGTTCTATAAAAGAGATTTTTGTGCACTGATATTTATCTGAATAATGTGTATAGATGCTTTACAAAGTATTAACCATTAACAAGGTATTTTAATCATCAGTTGCAACGTCATAATAGCCATCCAAATAAAGTTTATTGACAGTTTACAAATCATTTGGTAATCATTAACAAATACTTAATATAATGTATAAAATGCTATGTGTGCAACAATAAACTGTTAAAACAACATAAATTATAGCATTACTAATAATTAGTTAATATGAATTACCATTTCATTGTTTCAGTAGCTGCTAACTTAAGTTTAATGAGCTATTCATTTACAGTGAAAATTTCAGTTCCTTGAGAAAATAGACACACTCCTCTGACACTGGCCAGATGACTGCTCTTCACTTATTATTCAACATACAGTCATATTTGTTTTTATTTCTTCTTTCTCTGCTATCTTTAAAAAAAATCTCTCTCTATCCCTCTCTATTCTGATTCACAGTGCTGACAACCAGCTGGACCTTGTCTTCATCTGACACTGCTCAAACTGCAGACCTCACTCTTACCCCACCTCATGTTTCTGATCACTACTTTGTGTTCTTCTCTAACCCCCGCCCTCTGTCCACTCACAACTCACCCCAACCCACACTATCTTTACTCTCTGCAGTCCTCTTTACTGACCTCTTCTCAGTTCTCTCATCTCTCCCTTTTTTGAGTCTTTCTCTCTCTCCCACTCCCCTTTCTCTCTCTCTGCACACCATGTATCTCCATACGCACCTTGGCTGTTTGACTCATTGCGTACTGAGAGATGTAGCGAGTGGAGGAAAATTGCATTGATCACTCTCACCTACCATCCACCCCTCCCTCAACCTCTATTTGTTATATCTTAACACATTTAATTTTACAACAGTATGCTGATCTTTACAACATATAAATGTATCCCTGTACCATTTTTTACAGGTTTGTCTTACCTAAATCAGCTATAAGCTTGGGTTCCTCCTGTGAAAGTATCTGGTAGAAGCTAACTTTGAATTGCGGTGTTCCTTGTTCCACAACATGAAACAGCACCCTGATTTGTTCTTGTGGCGTCAGAGCTTCGGAGATGGTTGTCAGCTGCTGTGAGTTCCAGGCTTCTACGATGGCTCTGGTTGATCTAACCCCAGCAATGATCTGCTCCCTGAACTCCTCCAGGAAGGTTTCCACTACATAATGAATTAGGTGGTTATTTATTAGAGAATTTAACAAGCAGAAATGTGTGCCATGGTTAGTAGTAATTTGACATTAGTGGTACACTACAGGAAAAAACTCAATTTTGAGGTTTTGGGCTGTTTTGCTTCCATAATATGTAATCTTTCAGATTAGTGGAAAACCTATATCCAAAATATGCATTTAGGTGTTTATTTTACTACACTTTGTCTATTTCCGTCGGTAGACTTCTCCTACATTCGTTAAAAGTTGCCATTAGATAATGCATCATTTGCATATATAAACCTAAAGATTTCAGAAAACTTGTAATACAAAAAAATAATAGTCTTAATGTCAGTAATCAACTAAGGAAGTTGAGTGTTTTACCCCACACACATGTAGTGTCTTGCAGAATGTAGGGAATTTCACAATGCTGAATTTAAAAAACATTTTTTTGTCAGACACTGAGCCAGAAATCTCAACATAAGTAGCACCTACATACTACCAAACTTTGCTTCATTTCGTTTCATTCCTTTCTGTATTTTGAAGGATTTTACAGAGGAGTTTGTTAATAATTCAGGCCTGATTTATGTACATTTTATACCTAAAACATGGTGAAAATAGATTTTTTTATGGCTGTTGACAGTAGCCTACTTTCTGATTTATGGAGTGATAAAAAGAGATCCAAATTTCCCTCTGTAAAAACTTTGACTCTAATATATCAACAACATGAAACAAGCCCGGCTTTATCCAACATTCACATTTCTGTTCTGGATGTATATAAATTAGCGCATAGCCTATTTAGTAAGATAATGCATCATTTGCATATTTAAACATAGAATTTCAGAAAACTTGTAATACAAAATAATATTGTCAATTTATCAACTGGGGAAGTTTCATGGTGATATCTGTTAGTTAAAATATTTTATCGTATTGACCTGTGGTGTCTCCCATTAACTGTGTTCTTTCTGTTTTTAACGGTAGGTTTTTTGCTTAAAAATACATACAAAAGGCTAAATCTTTCAAACATGCAAAAGCTGATGCATCACCCAAAGGCAACATGTTTTGAAGAACTATACTTGCAGTATATTTAAACACAGTGGCAGATTGTGGTCAAATTTAACAGCATGTTTACAATGTAATAATGCATGGTATAAGAATACATTTATGGTTATTTGTTGAGAAGCAAACAAAATCATTTTGAGGAATAAAATAAACTTACCATGGTCTGTTGATTGATATGTATCCATATTACAAATTCAAAACTGGTGTTCCCATGAGATCAGGCTTGAATGAAAGGCTAGGAATGATATAAAATTAGCAGAAAAAAAAGAAAAACTCATGTATTGAACCATTGCAGATTTATATTATTTGTATTATTGTTGTCTTACCTCATCTTCCTTTTGTCTCGAGTTGTGTACAAAAACACAAAGTAAACCATATTAGGCTTAAACTCCTAGAAGTCATTTGAATGTTGTGCTTGTCTGCTTAGGTGTTAAACTCTACGGACATCTGTAGGGATGAGGCAGGCTTGCACTATTATCTTCAAAACATAGTATATCTCTTCCCTCCACACGTTCGTTGACTGAGTGTCAGATAGATGTGACTCCCAGTAAGTTGTGTATGATTGGATGATAGATGATATTTGGGTGGTGAAACATCTTGCTCTATGAGACTGGTCTCAGCTGATAAGGGTGGTATGACGTCCATGTTTGGCTTGGTGGGTTTCCCTCAGCTCTCCTGATGTTCTTAAGCATTGAATAATCACATATGAACAGGCAGTGGCTCCATACTCAAACATGTATTAAATATTCATACACACAGAAAGGATGTGCAATGTTTTGCTTTCCTGGAGGCATTAGTTCTTCAACTTATAGCATGTGTAAATATGGTAGAAGATTGCATTACTGAAACGTATTCCATCAAACATTTGGCTAATATTAATATAATATAATAATATTAACATTCTCGGTTATCAAATTATTCATTAGAATTCCTAAAACAGGTGCACTATGCATGAATAAAAGAGAATCTTTGTACACGTAAACGTGTAAAATTGGGCTGAATCTGACTTTTTGTTTTTGGGACTGCTTATTGAAATAAGTGGTCGTGTGAAGGGCAAACTTCCAAGAAACAAAACAAAAAAAAAATGTTGAGATCATTATTTGGAGCTTTTCCCTTTATTTGAAAGTGGATAGACATGAAAGGAGGAGAGAGATGGGGGATGACACATAGCAAAGGGCAGCAGGTCAGATTCAAACCCTGCGCTGCTGCAGGACTCAGGCTAACATGGGGCAAATGCTCTTACTGGGTGAGCTAGAGGTCACCCAACATTTGTTTTAACTACTTCCATTCTGTATACACAGGTAAACCATAGACTGTATATTATTATTATTATTATTATTATTATTATTATTATTACAGTCTATGGGATAAACCATAAGCTGAATACAAACATGACCTAAGGTTAAAAAATACTGGGTTTAAAGTCATCAGTCCCTCCTTTCAGTGTTTTGAAGATGTAAAGATTGCATACATTTTAGGGGGCAATGTATAGACAATGTATAGAATAAATGTATTCATGCACTGTGAATTTGCAACCATATTTTCCTCATGTCCATATAACATGTCAGTAAAGTGCATTGACTTGATTTGGTCATTTAGGTTGTTTTACAGAGAAAGTTAACCTGACATTTCTTTTTTTCTTTCTTTTTTCATACATATCTTTTAGTCTAGACGGATTTCAGAAAAAAAGGCCTTCTATAAGAAGTGAGGAGCATTTATGGATACAAGTCGGAAACCGGCCTACTTTACATATTTCAAGGGTGCTGAGTCCAAAAAGCAAAATTTTGAGTTTTTGACCTTCTAATTTGCATATCAAAATCGCCATAAATATTCAATAAATGTTACTCTGAAATTTCCCCTGTTGATATGACATATGATGTACACCATATTACATGATAACAAAGAAAAAAATCCATTACAAGTTGTCTGAGATTTTATGTTTTTATGCAAATTAAGCATTTGTTCTCTAAATTCTAAGATGGGAAAAACCCAGGTGAATAGGGAGAAATATTCAAAAAGAGACCACCATGAATTAATGAATTATGCCAGCTGGGTTGTATGTTTTCTGACAACAATGCTAAAGTCAGTATTTTCTCCTTTAAATTTCTGTTCCGTGACGGAATATCTGTTTGTGTTTCAGCCTGTGTGTTGTTATCAACTGCCAATTTTGACATCCTGGCCAGGTTGCCAGATATACCTGTAAAAACGTAAACCCAGCGCACTACAGCCATGAAAGCAGCAAACAAACAATCAGGATTAACAGAGACGTACCCAGCTTTAAAAACCTTGGCATATCTAAACAGTTGCATGACCAGAGACGTAATAAAATCCGGTTTTAAAAAGATGGGGACAGCTAAGAGCCCAAAAGGATGCAGATTTGGCTAGTTTCCTCCTGAACAGGTAAGCATTAAGCTTTAGGCTAATTTACCACAGCTACAAGGGATTGGCATTATTTTATAAATAAAGATTCTTTTTTTGGGCATTTTGGCCTTTATTGGATAGGACAGTTGCAGACAGAAAAGTGAGGAGAGAAAGGGGGGAAGACATCCAGCAAGGGGCCAAAGGTTGGATTTGAATCCCGGGCCACTGCGGTAAGGACATTCTTATGTCACAGAATCCAATACCTGAAAGTTGCCTGGAAATGATCCTGTGTGCCTGTAAAAAACAATGCACAACACGCCAGTGCAAATGCCGAAAATCAGGGCTGTTATGCACTGCAATGTGTGCATGTCAGAGTGATGACCAATGTCCTTGTTTAAATGTGGAGGTGTAGTCCTCAAGTATACCAAGGCAAGGGGTAACCAAAGAACTTGGAAAAGGACTGCAGAAAGAAATACTAATCAAAATGAAATTCCAAAGACAAATGGCACACAAGCAAACTAGAAAGGTCTAAAAACAATTTACCAAAAACAATTTACAGAGGGAGTGAACTACAGAACTAAAAATCTAACATAAAAAAGCAAAGCAATTAGCTACAAACATGAAAGAAGATATACAGAAACAAGATGTGATCTGTAGAACTAATATAACAGAAGAAAGCAAAAGCTAGACTCCAAAGGAAATATACAGAAATGCGGAGTGACCTATGGAACTTACAGAAGAAGACAGATGAAAGCAAAGCAATTAGCTACAAACATGAAAGAAAATATACAGAAACAAGATGTGATCTGTAGATCTGTTCAAGGGAGGTTCATGGTGTTTTGGGGTTTTTCGATGTTTGAATTAAGAGCATAAATGCTTTGTTTGCATAAAAAAATGAAATCTCAGACAACACTGGGAACATTTATGTCGGCCTTAAAAAAATGACAAAAATAATGCTTAATTTCACCTTAAAAGTTGGTATTTTGCATATATATATATATATATATACACATAAAAAAGGCACTGAGCCTCCGCTATATCCTTGCTCTGACCGTAGACTATAGATCTAGAAACTTAATTTCCTCATCTTTGATTGCCTACTTACAAAAAAACTAGGTGAAAATGGTCCAATGACTGTGCAAGATAGGCAATTTGGCGGCCATTTTGATATGCAAATTAGAAGGACAAAAACTCACAATTTCGCTTGGGTACCAGTTTTTTTGGATTCAGCACCCTTGAAATATGCAAAGTAGGCCGGTTCAGTATGGATTCATTTCACCCATTTTCCCCCCTTTTAGAACACCAACAAACCCCCCCCCCCCCCCCACCCCCAGAACAAAAACAGGAGGGGTGAACACCAACAGAGAAAAAACAGAGAAAAAAAAAAAAAAAAAGTAAAAAGGGACATTTAGATTCAGATGCTTGGAAAAAAAAAAATTCAAAAAATTAACTATAACAATTTGTACATGTTGCTCGACAAGTTCGACCACCATATCATCGCACCAAAGACAATTACTGGCTCTTACCTCTTTCATAATCCTAACTGGAAACAAAAAAAAAAAAAAAAGTTTATCTTAATTAGAACAATCTATCTTAATCATCTAAGGAGGGAATGGAATTGATGGACAGAATGGGATTCCAAGTTTTATAAAATTTGTCGGAGCACCCCCTAATACTCTACTTGATTTTTTCTAAGTGTAGAAATGACATTAGATCCTTTAGCCACGAGTTAGGGGAGGGAGGATTCTTATCCTTCCAATGAAGTAAAATACATCTGCGGGCCACTAGAGACGCGAAAGCGATGGAGTTGCTTTCCCTGTTGGTGAGTGTGTAAATTCTTCAGGCACACCAAAGATGGAGGTTAAACTCCAAAGCACCGGTTTGTTTAGAGCTTTTGATTATTGAGTATTGTAGAAAGAGGACCAGAATGAGCTTAATCTCGGACAGGAAAAAAAACGTGTGTATGACTGGCTGATGACAGAGAACATCTGTCACATGTATCACTTGTATTAAAAAGTTTATTAAGTTTAGCTTTGGAAAAATGTACCCTGTGCAGGACCTTGAACTGAATTAATGTCAGACTGGCACAAGATGAGGTGGAGTTAAGGGCCCTTTTTGCCACCATTCGTCTGACAAGGTACAACCTAGCTCCTTTTCCCATGAATTCCTAGTTGCCAGTGGGGATGATAATGATGACAAGATTAATTTCACCACAATTGAAATGAATCCACGGACCGCAGGGAGAGAAAGAATTACATCAATGAGAGTACGAGGTTGTTTGTGGGGGAAGTTGGGGAAATTACAACGAACAAAGTCTCTGGCTTGAAAATATCTAAATAAATGAGCTTGTGGAAGGGCAAATTTAGTTCGGAAGTTCTCAAAGGAGATAAAAATGTCCTTATCAAAGAGTTGATCAAAATTCACCAGCCCCTTCTCTTTCCACAGAGTGTAAGTTGAGTCAAGTGCCGCGGGTGAAAATAAATGGTTTTCACAGAAGGGCATTTCAATCAGGAGAGACTCCGTTGCAGATATGCAAACATTTATTAATAAGCTATAACCAAGTAAGTACAAACATAATATTTTTTGGAGATTAGACTCCATTGTAAAGGGGTATCTATACAATTCTAATGTTTAGGAAAACCAAACATATCCCCCAATGGAATCTAGACACTGGTGGTGGTGAGAAAAATCCGTAGACGTAAAACGAGCCGTCAGCCGGGAGAAGACCGAGAACACCGTCGAAAATGCCTGGAGGTAGAAGGGGAGGAGGCAGGTCGCACTCTCGTCTGAAAATACAACTGACAGAAGCAGGAGAGAGAACGATTAAAACATGGTAGTCATGCTGTGATTGGTTAGAACATACGTGCCCGATTCTAATTGGTATACAGAACCGTAACACCCACTGCCCAGCTGATCAGTTAAAGAGAAGAGAGATAACGTAATTGAAGTCTCCCTGACAGAATTTACGCTGAGCTACATTAGTGGGGAAAGAGAGGTGATTTTGAAGTTCCGTTTAAACTGTTTCAGGATTTTTATAGTAGTCAAGACAATTGGGTTGGAGGTGACTTTAGTAGGGTGTGCGTTTAGAGGCACATATTAAAGCTGATAAAGAGATGGAGTTGCACGAGTAGGCTTCCATCTGACACCAGTCTGTGCTGGGGGAGTTGTACCAGGTATAGATTTTTTGAATATTGGCTGCCCAATAGTATGCCCTGAAATCTGGCAGAGCAAGGCCACCCTCATCCTTGGTTCTTTGCAAAATTGAGTACTTTCCCGCCCAAATGAAATGTGAAATAATCTTATCCAATTCTTTGAAAAACGTTTTGGGCAGGTATATAGGTAGACACTGAAAAAGAAATAAGAATTTTGGTAGGACGTTCATTTTGATAGAATTGATTCTACCTAGAAGCGACAATGGGAGGGCATTCCAGCGTAGTAGATCTGATTTAACCTTTCTGACCAGTTCCACAATGTTATGTTTGTACAGTAAAGGGAGACTATTCAAGATATTAATGCCTAAATATTGAAAACTAGAAGAAGCTGAGCGGATATATATATATATATATATATATATATATGTGTGTGTGTGTGTATGTATGTGTTAGAGATGCACCGATTACAATTTTTAGGCCGATTCCGATTTCCGATTTTTCATTGAGTTAGGCCAGCCAATACCGATTTTAGCCGATCCCGATTTCATTTTTTCGAACCACTTTACAGCACGCACAAATATTTTCTTTAACAGAATATTTTACATTTTGCATAGAACATAGAACATTTTTTGAATAGATAATCAATCGCTATAAAATAGAACTATATAAATTACTAAAATAAAAAAAATATATAAATTCACATCTAAAGTGCAATGTTATGGAAGAACCATTTCCTTCTTTTCACATCCAATATCCCACTAAAGAAATTTGATATATTTAGCAAACTAAACTTCTGTATGTATGAAAACAGGGAAAACAGGTAATGGCATTAAAATAATATATAAATAACAAATAAAAATAAAATAAATATAGCCTTGCAGTATAAAGATACTGTGTTAGTGTATAAAACACAAACACAGGCCTGTTTGAACGTCAACAGTAATGTTACCTGAAAACAGCGTGTAGTTCCATTTTTAGCAAGTTTGCTTTATTTGTCACTGTGCATAAATATTAACACTACCGTTGCTGTCAACAAGCTTATCTGCTAACATTAGCTACCGGCGGTTACCTCGGAACAATCCAGCAAATAGACGGTACCCTAGTGTGCCGTTACCTGAAACAGATGATTTAACGTCGCCGCTCATTTTACACACAGTTTAGCAACAAAACTAAACGCTGAGGGAAGATTACTACGTTTTTAATATTGGTGTGAGCGGTATGCATCCCCACTAACCTGGAAAGCGTTTTAAACAGTAATGTTAATACAGCTTGCCGGAGAAATACAGCGTCTCTTTTTTTTATTTTCTTTATTTTTTAATTTTTTTTAATACAGCGTTCGCTAACGTTAGCTTCTTGTCTCATCTGGGGTCTAATAAACAGTTAATTCATCAAAGTCATTGTGCCCAATGCTATTTTCCGAACTGTAGCTGTCATATTTCACGGGACCTGCGTGAGTGTGGTTTTCATGTTCCAGTTGTTCAGCCTCAGAGGGGAGAGAGAGTGGCTGACTGTTTGCCTGAGATCAGTAGAGCAGACGGCTCTGCAGAGTCGTATATCATTAAGACTTCATGACATTTGACATATCACCACCAGCACACCGCACTGTGCCATTGACTTACTACAGAGTTTGACATCCAACTCCAGGTAGTCAATATAAGGGATGGCCAGCCCATTGGCTGCTCGGAGCTGCAGCCAGTGGCAAGATACCCCACGGCTCAAAATGCTGGAGGAAAAAGCTCTCTGTAACTGTAGACACCATGGACCCAGTGTCTACCAAGCAAGGGACATCAACCCCTCCCATATAGCACGTCAAGATGTGGACAAGAGGAAATTAGCGTAGGAACTTCCTCCAAAACACTTGGAATAAACTCCGAGCCAGTGGCCGAATTGTGACTCTGCAATTCGGCGGGCACTAGTTTTCCCGAAGTCAGACGATGATGCAGTTGCCTACTAGACTGTTGGTGGTCAGGCAAGGCAGGCTGAGTCCCCCTCACTTTCCAAAGTAAAGTGACCTGGTTGCTGACAGCGCCGACATATAACAGGGCCCTTATAAGATGGCCGGTTGCACGGCTGGGAATTTTGTAGGAGGGAAATGCTTTGAGTAAGCTGGTTTAATTGCTCTTGCTGCAGCTTCAACATTTGAATCTCACTCAGATCAGACGCTTGGGTGGAAGTACTCAAACCCTGAGGACCGCACTGGACTCCAAACTGCATGCCCAAGGCAGAGGGGACGGAATGACTTCGGCCCCTAGCACCCCCAGGCAAACCCTCGCGCTCCCACCGGATGGCCTCGGCCTAGGCTTCCGGCGCACCAACTGTTTTAACTCGCGACAGAGAGCACTTTCAAGCACGTGCTCCACAAACTGGTCGCGCAACAATACTTTGGAATTTGGCTTGCCACTAGGGGCACTCTGTTTTACGGACGCCATAAGACTCATCAGGGCAAGGGAAAACTCTTGCAGTGTCTCTCCCTCCTGCTGTCGTCTAGAAAAGAAAGCCTCCTGGTGGGCTACGTAGGACTCAGAACAGCTATACAACTCCTGTTGTGCCGCTATAATTTTGGTTGGGGCGCCTTGCTCTGTACTGGGACGGTACTTTAGTTCTTCACGCGCTTCCCCCTCCAGGTGATCAAACAAATAAAAGGCCTGATTGGACACAGACAGGTGGCGTGCCCTCATACATGCCTGTACCTCATCGAGCCACTCAGTCAGCCCTATACCTGATCTACCCCGGAACGTGGGACATTTTCTATCTCGGGGTACAACAATCAGTCGCTCTGTCTGGCAGTAGTAGGGGCCGCAGAGCTGGGACCAGGAGCGTCGACACTCTGCTCCTGGCGCATCCTCTCATTATCCGCTCTTAACTGTGCAACTAAATCCCTCAACTCCTGTAACTCCTCACCCGTAACTAAGCCCTACCGATACAATGGGGCTGCAAAGGGAATTAACAGAAGTTTGTTTGGAGCCGCAAGAGTATGAAGAAGCCAGCTGCTGTTTTGTCTCTTAATCAAAAGAACACAAAAAGAAACACGGTTAAACACAGTAACCCACAGTACAATGGTTACACCATACAAATACAGTAAAACAGAAAAGGAACATACGTCTATGGCTTTCAGAAATGCATAATCCTGCCGACAACGCCAGATTGTGGCGAGTGGGAGTTTTTGGTGTGGAGCGCCTTTTTGGCGCGTTCAACGCCCAGACCCAAGGAAGACACCAGCAACACCACCCGGGGAATTTCACCCCTAGAATAGAATTTGACTAGCTCGATAGTTATACCACCAAAATACAGAAAGCACACAGGTTTGACTTATACATGAAGCCAGAGATGTAGTTCCATTAAAGACAATTATTTTATTTATACAATTACTAAAACTTCAAGTATAAAATACCTCTAAATCACCATACACACACGGGGTAGGAAAATGGGAGAGGATCAGTGCTGAGGCCTTACCAGTGGAGGGACAGGGTCAAGGGGTGTGGGATCTCAGGGAAGGATCACCCCAATCACACGTGAACACTCGCACACACACACACACACACACACACAGTGGTGAAAAACTCAAAATAAACCAAAAAGGGGTAAAACGCAGCACACGGGAGGGAGACAAAGAAAGGCAAAACTATCGCCCATGTCACAATCACGCAATCTAATGCTGCGTTCCAGACACAATTTTTAGCCCGTAAGTTACGACTTCAAGTCACGACTCACGACTTGGTAGCGTTCCAGGCAAAGTCACGACAAACCCTTCTAGCTAGCGTTAGCCAGCGGCTACCTACCGTTGACGTTAGCTCGCGCTAGCTAATACTAGCGATTTCTAGTCTGCAACATATTTTGGGCTTAATTTAATAAACATAACCTGTAATAGTACACAATCGTATGTGTATTGTTTTGATTACAATGTGTGGAATTACTTTACGTTGCCTATTTATTTCTATTTCTCACAGTTAATCACCGGCATCTGTACAGCATCAAAAGGGGTCGACATCGTTGTTTATGTGTGTGTGACGTCAAAAACTGTAACTGGGAGTACAACGATCTGGTACGAGTTCACGAGTAGTAAGTTACGGGTTTGACTGCCATTCTATGGCACTTTCACCGGTAGAAGGTTGTGAAAACATGAGTTACGGGTTGCCTGGAACGCAGCATTATACAGCCCTGGTTTACGGACAAGCCAGCCTAATCACTTCCGGTCGTCAGATGAGCTGTCTGTCAGAGCCGTCAAAACAATGACATTCTACACTCGTTGCCTTCAAGACTTACCCCGTGTCACTATTAACGATGTACACCATCTTATTAAGGCCTACTCAACCACGGCATTAAGCAAAAAGGAAAAAGGATTTAAGCTGTACATAACCAGCTATATTCATGACTATGAAGTTAAGTGTACAATGTTACCGTTAGCCTAACGTTATTGTCAATTCTGATGTTATGCGAGAGTAGCGTTACATAGCAATAACGTTAATGTTTATAATGTAACATCGAACAATATAATATAATCATGTTGAATCACATATTAGCAGTGAAATGTATGTGAGCTCCTGCTCTTTGAGATAAACAGGCTGGCAGTCATAAAAATAGTGTATTAAAGCTATGTTGTTATGCTCGCGTAAGCTAACGTTATGCCGTTACGCTCGCTGTTTCAGTTTCTCAGTTTCTGACAAGAACGAGTCAGGAGAGGTGTCTGTGAGGGCAAGCTGCTTCAGGTCAATGAGGAAAAGCGAGAGACCACACAACTTAAGTGTAGGGAAATGAGAGCAGGTTCAGTGTTGTAAAAAATGCTTTTTAGGAATGAATTGTATTTGCAGTATCAAGATATTAGATAACAATGCAGCCTAGTTCACCCGCACACAGCAAGTGGGCTTAAACACACCAGTGACTAAATTCCAGTAGGTTAATACATGTACTGTAGTTATATAACATACACTGTAACATACCTGAACATCAAAAACACATAGTTTACCAACTTGTATACATTTATTTTACAGATTTTTCTCAAAGACTCTAAGCCTGTTGAACTGCTGGCATGCCAGTGCTCATGTGTGGCAGGGATTGCGCTATGTAGTCACATTGCAGCATTGCTGTATCAAACATCACATTACAGCCAACAGGGAGCAATAGCTGTCCCCCCTACTTACAGCTGCACAAGGTCTGAGCAACATTGGCACAAACCCAGGACCCAGGTAATGTTTTTTTCCAACACTTCCACAATTAAAATATTTCAATCAACTCTCAACAGGTTTGCACATAGGCTACATCATCCTTAAATAAGTTATTGTACATTTGCTTACAGGGTTTCAAGCCTGGTCCAACAAATGAGATGGTAGTGTTGTCAGTGTGGTGTCTTAAATAGTAATGCTGTGATGCTGTATGAAGAGGAATCCGCCGACACTGTTCTTGATTATAAAAAGGTTTATTACAAGCAAAGATTCAGCATCAATTTTACAAACTCCTGCAGAGAGCTTGGAGAACGACCAACCCAAATTCTTCCAAAAAGTCGTTCTGCCGTTCTGCTGTTAACACAGGGTATATATTCTCTGCATTGTATGACCTAAAGTGGGAGGGTGTATGTGTGTTCCTGGGGCCCCTCTGCTAATGTAATCAACCTCATAGCATAATCTTATAACAAACATGTTCCCATACACTGTTGAATATAGGTTTCCTGTAGGCCTCTCCAAGGTCATTAGTTGACTGTGCCTAAACTGGTTATTCGCCATAGAATGACAGAATACACATTTACCAGGACGTATACTTATCAGGACCCCTTTCCTGTCATTGTTCCAGACCCAGCATCTGCATCCTCTCTTATACACAGGGCCCCAACTCTCTCACCATAACCTCAATAACATAGTACAATATGGAATACATTTAAATTGAATATATGTAGGCATAATTAAACATAAGTCAAAGTTATAAATCATCAGATACAACATCAGCTCGGCCCAAGGAGAGAAGAGTGGCTGAAGGAATCAGGTAACATGAGTTAAACTGAATATTTCTGCTCCATTCTGTGTCTGCTGTTTCTGTCCACACAAACACGCACTGTAGCGTAAAGCTACAGAACACAGGTGTGTTCATTCATTTCTGATAATTAAAACATTACTGACTGTTTAAGTGATCAATTATCTTTTCAGGAGTAACTTATACAAAGGAGCCTGTAACCTGACCTGTGACCTTCCAGACATGTCAGTCCTTCGGTTGAATGACATCTACCAAGGCATGCCAAGGGAAACTGCTCCACTAATAACCATGGGAATTGCAGGGGGTGTACCATTAGTAGACAGTGCCTTTGGAAAAGTCCAAGAAGGTAGTGTTCTCTCCTACCATCTTCCAGCATGGACTCCACCGAAGACACATCTACATGCCACTGCACCACCACGACCATCCTTACCTCTTGATGGTTACTCTTTGGGGCCCTCAGAGTGTTGTTTTGTGCTTAACTACCATCAGCAGCTGCACATGAAATCTCTTCAAACATCAGAGCTCATGGCGCACCAACTTGAGGAAAGCACAAGACAACAGAGCACACTGAAGGAATGGCACCTTCTAAGAAAGCCACGTGTGACTTCCTCTAGATTCTGGTATGTATAATCTTTTTTATTGATAGTCATTACATTGTTTAAGTTGTTGTTTAAATACTTAGACCAAGGTGTGTGTGTTCATGCATTTCTAGAGAGGTTTGCCATGTGAGAGGACAGTCCTCAGCGGAGAACCTGGCACTCAGGATTTCACGGCCAGGTTATCAGACCGCAGAAATGAAGAGGAATCTTCAGATGGAGCCCAAGGCAGTAGAAGAGTACTGCCTTGTTAAGGATGTAAACCACTATCCTTGCAGTTTCATCATCCACCCAGATGCACCATGGCTCGGGTCATCACCAGATGGGTTGGTATACGACCCAAATGCTGAGCCTGCGTTTGGACTGCTGGAGGTGAAGTGTCATAATGTGAGAAGCTATGTAGACTGTATTACCTTAGGGCACCAACCTTTTTGTAACTGAGAGCTACTTCATGGGTACTGAGTCATACGAAGGGCTACCAGTTTGATACGCTCTTCTGAAATAACAAATTTGCTCAGTTTGCCTTTAGTTATATATGATTATTAATGATTAATGATAGTCATCTATGTGAAGACACTGATCACGTTAATGATTTCTCATTATCAATAATTATCAACAATGACTTAACAAGGTGGGAAACAGATAATATCAATATTCAATTTTCATTTTTAGAACAGGCCTGAGGGCTACTCATGTGGTCCTTGGGGGCTACCTGGGCGGGCACCATGTTGGTGACCCCTGCCTTAGAGTCTCCGATGGAGTGCTACAGCTAAAACCATCTCACACATACTACTGGCGGGTACAGGGACTACTGCTCATAACTAGTCTGGAATGGTGTGATTTTGTTGTCTATGCAGAAGATGACATGTTCATTCCAGGGTTTCCCGCAGCATTTTGCAGTTTAGGCCCGCCTTAACAACACGCGCACACTGCCTTAACTGAGTCTTCAAAAAAAAAAAAAATTATATATAACCGCAAGTCGCATCAACACAGTCTGTAGGAAACAAGGTAATGCGAGTTGTAAAGATACCACCAATCACAACGGAAAGAGCATTTGCTGGCGGTGAGTGTAACTGTCATTTATTCACATTTAAAGGGATAAATCGCCATTTCACCGCCGCGTGTGCGTCAGAGTTTGTCCAACAAATGTGTGGCAGCTGGGGCATGCCCGGGCAGAGATGGGGTGATGGACTTACTGGAGCGTTGGCATACGGCAGGCAGAGAACATTTATATATGTTTCTCTGTCCTGTTCTTCACATCAGTGAGGCTTTCTTCTCTTGTTTCAACGAAGTGAATACATGACGAAGTGACTGGAACTATCCATCACCTCTTGCGCGTGGATTCTCAACGTCCCGGTTGTTGCCCAGTCTTTGAGACACAGCTGTTGTCTTTTTTTTTTTTAATCACTACACGCGGTTCACAATACACGGTTAGTTAGCATAGTTAAACACTACACACAGTGAAATTACGTGTCCTGTTTTTATTTCACGCATACTATCTGCTGGAGTGTGTGAAGCTATGGGCTGAGCTCTGTTATCTCAGCGCAGTTTGTTTTGGGGAAGAGTTGTCAGGCAAAGTGGAAGAACGCGTGTCACGGAGGATAATGGGAGCAATGGCAGTAAAATTGTTACAGCACTTTTTTTGAAAATAGTTTAATGAGCTTAAAATTGCTAAATTTTGAAAAACTGGTTATTTATTAATTATTTATTATTATTTAAATTGAATATTTAGTGTAGTGTGTACTACGGAGTCTGCACTACAGAGATGTATTAATTATATATTTAAATTTGATATTTAGTGTAGTGTGTAGTACAGAGTCTGTACTACAGAAAAAAAAAAACCATTCCATTGACAGTACTTGTTTCAATCAGTATTAATCAGTTAGCATCAATGTTGGGTACAGTAACGTAACTACTTTTTCGGGTAAAAAGTAGTGTAACGCGCTACTACTGAAAATTTGGTAACGAAACGTAGTTCCTTTTTCAATTCAGCGCAACGTTACTTTTCCCAGGGATAGATTTGACAGTGACACTGCCTTCTCAGCTGCGCGCTCACAAGCTCCACACGGGACGTGACAGATACTGCCTGGTAGCAGAGTAATCATGGCAAGCGAGAAGCAGCCAAAGCTAACTTTTGAGAGCGTTTTAAGCTCCATGGCTTTTTCCTAGACGGCGCTCTGAGCCAGGCAGACACAAAGCTGACAACCTCACAGATGGATGCGGTGGAGATGGCCTCATATATACACACAGCGGACCGCTGTGGACTTGTGTCGGTTGTACAGACACGCAAGGATTTCCAGAAAAGAGGCTGCATGTGTCTACAATAATACACGGACCATCGTGGCTGTGCAACCGGTACAAGTAGATACAGACATCACATACACACTAACACTGTGTAACACCGATGACCTGCTAATGTGCATTCAACCCACGCTGGAATCGTTCATAATGAATCAACCGTCACTCTGTGAGTAGAGAATCCAGCCTGCAGTGGAGTTCAGACACTTCACTGATAAACCAGAGATTGGCTTAATTGGCAGGAATAATTAACTACAGTCTCTGCCAGAGACCCCTGCTTTTAAAAGTAACATAAAAGTAACAAGTAAAGTAAAAAGTTACTTTATATAGGGGGTAACTAAGTAAAGTAACGGATTACTTTTTTAAGAAGTAACGAGTAACGAGCAAACACTACTTTTTAAAAGTAACTTCCCCAACACTGGTTAGCATTGATTTTAGGTTTTAGTGTTCATTTGATCATCTATTTTCAAAAACTTATTTATCCCAGTGTCTATTCTATAAACTCCTAAATAGCTGTAAGTAAAATGAAGAACAGGCCTGCATAGATAGATAGAGATACTTTATTAATCCCGAAGGAAATTAAGGTGTCCAATAGCTTATACACATACATACACATAGGCACACAGACATATGACATCCACGTACACATACTACATACTACAAAAATACAATATATCTACTCAACTACAACAGGCTACACAATATATCAAAAAATAGAATACTCATTACTTAACTATATATAGTTAAAGTTTAAGTTGAAAAATGTCCATACAGACAAAAAGAACAGGGTGGTGTATTGACCATACAGGCAAGCTAGTAAAATAAAATGGGCAGGTGGCTAATATAGCCAGTAAGGGAGGCCAACAGTGGCAATCAGTCCAGTCCAGGGTAGTCCATGACGATGGAGATTTGTAATTGTTGTACTTGTGATATCTGTATTTTAATTTATTTATTTTGAGTAATGTTTAACTGATGTATTGCATGACACCATGTTGGGTTTTATACACCATCAGGACCATTGTACACTCTGTTGTATGGTATTGTAAAGTATCTGTTTGTACATGCTGTCTGAAATGACGCACAATTGTTTTTTACTGACTGTATTTAAATTGTTGACCGTAGAACATGTCACCTTCAATTTATTAAATTACATATTTTCTTATGTTCATATGTTCTGAGATTATTCATTTGTACCTAAACACAGTATTGTGTAAGTGCTGCTTGTTATGACCACAGTGAAATACACAATGTTTTGTGAGAGCCCTAAAGAAAGGCTGTGGTATCATTCATTTTTAATTTCACTGTAGCAAAATTATGTGTGGAATGGCCATCAACTGTGTTTTATATACAGTCAATGGGAACAGTTATAACAAACAATAACATTAACTATAACAACAACAAGAACAATATTCTTTGAATGCTCTGCCCTCCACAGTACCACTCCACAAAAATATTGACACCTCTACTTAGACCAGGCTTTTACAAGTGGACCATTCTGGTAATTTAACAGGAGGCATGCGACTACATACAGCTGGTTAATATTTCCAAACATGTTTAGGGGGATAACTGTGTCAAAGAATTTGTGCTCCTTCATCCGACGAATTAGCCGCTCAACATGCACCCTAAGGTGTGCGATAGACTGGGTCTCATTACATTATTACATGTTATTTAGCTGACGCTTTTATCCAAAGCGACTTACAATTAAGTGCTTTCAACTGTGAAGGTTCAAACTCCAGACAACAAGTAGTAAGTGCAAGTACATTAGCTTTAAATAAGCAAAGCTACAAAGAGACATATGAAAGTGCAGGTTCAAGATTTTTTTTTTTTTTTTTATCCAAGGTGTAGTCGGAAGAGATGTGTTTTTAGCCTTCGGCGGAAGATGTGTAGGCTTTCGGCCATCCTGATATCGATGGGGAGCTCGTTCCACCATTTGGGAGCCAGGACAGTGAACACTGTCTCCCTGACTTCGTTTGCTGGCATTTGAGGTCTTCCGGCTAGGAACCATGATCCACCATGATTGCCATATCCGGCCTGAGCAGTTTACATAGTCTTGACTCCACAAGGATCTGCTTGTCACTGACTGAGCCAGCAAAGAGGGGAGAAACAAAGGTTACAACACCATGAGGGGCCATGCCAATCCCCTTCAGTGTACAATGGGACTTGTAACTGGAATAAACTTCACTCTGGAGTAAAGGAGAGGAAGGTGTTTGGCATCTGAGCTCTGTGCAGTCCAGGATCACTGTAGTGTCTGGGTAATCTTTGAACTCTGCTGGCAAGTGCTCATTGATTTTGTTTTGGGATATCCAAATTCGCTGCGAGCCGAGAACACAAAACAAAAAATTAGTCCAGGTGTGAATGATCCTGCTAACAGTACCCCATACCAGTCAGCCAGGTCCTTCTGCTTCAGTCCAAGGGCAAGGTAGTTCAGGAAGAGGAACAGTTCATCTACTGGCTGTAAAGACTGTGTCTGTACCATGGCTGTACTTTGCCTTGCTGAGTCACCATCTGCAGTTCTTGTTCTGGTCACTCGAACCATGTACTGCAGCGATGGTTCGATGACCTGCCAAAACCGCATCAAGTGCAATGATTGTTCCACACTTTTTGTATTGCATGACAAGTTGGTCTCAAGGAGGTAAGACAGCCTTAAGACCACTTGAATCATTATATAAAACAGCCCTTAAGATCCATGACCAAAAAACACGTCAATATCACCACTGCAAAATAATCACTAAGTGCAATATTTTAAATTTTGGAAATTTGATAATGCATTCAAATGTTTGCTTACTTTTTTAAATCATTCATAATGCTGTCGCTCCTCCTCTAAAAAATGTATTACGCTCAACTCAGAAAAAAAATAGAGCTACTCGGTCAGCCACTAGAGGAGAGTGCAATATTCCCAATCGCAAAACTTGCAAATCATCCTTTTCTTTTGTGGCCATAACTCAGTGGAATACTCTCACCACACACCTTATTACATGTACAAATCCTCAAACCTTTTTGAGTTTGACAAAAGCATGGTTACTGTCACAACAAAATTGTACACATTTATGGTGTGTGTGTGTGTGTGTGTGTATTGGGAGAGGTGAGGATTTTGATTGCATAGCTTTGTTGGTATGGGGTGGGGGGGGTGGTTTTAGGAAGGGGGAACAATTGAGCACATGATAGTTTTAATTGTAAATTAGGTGTGACTGTGGTTGTAAAATTGTGGAAGTCTACTGTTCCTGTAAAAGCTTTGGGAGAATTTCCGGCAGAAATGAGTCCACAGCAGGAAGTGGCTGAACTCTAATCAATCACTGATCTCCTTGGCTGTTTATTGAGTAGCCTAAAGAAAATAGTATTCACATTGGGTGTTATTTTAGTTTTATTATTTCTATATGTTCAAATATGTGAACTAGATCATTTAAAAAGCATTTATTTGCAGAGGCAGCAGAGGACAATATATAAATGATTTCCTCCCTAAATCTGATTTTTTCATAAGGAGGTCTAGTGAAAATGGGAAGCTTTTATTAAATCTACTAGTTCTTATTATTGTACCATACTCACAAGCCTACAGATGGTTAGAGGTGAACCTGTAACTTAGACAAATGGACGTGCATACAGGAAAACAAATGGTAGGCTACATTATGCATTTTTTAATTGAACAGACGTAACACTATAGTTTAGCAGGTATTATAATAGTATAGCCTATTAAATTACGAAAAAATTACCTTGTGTAAAAACGAATGCCTGTGTACGAGCCACCAAATCACTGTAACCCGAAGTGAGTGACAGCTGCTCCAGCTGCTGCCTCAGCTGGGCAACTTCATCCCGAAGACTCTCATTCTCAGTGACCACCAAGTCCACAAATGCAGGGTCCGGCCTTGAACAATAATCATGATTGTTGGCACAAAGAGTGCCAGTAACTTTGTCGGTCTCCATCCTCTCCGGTCTGGCTCTGATCCGCTCCTGTACCTCAAGTCTTACTTTTCCGAGAGAGAAGTTATTCCAGGGAAACAAGACATGAAGAGCGCCTGGCTTTAGCCTCCTTCTACCCCCTTCAGCTGCTGGCTCAACAACGTCCTCTGACACAAAGTGTCGACTGCACACACAAGTGTGGTAAGAGATCACAAACCTTTCTCTTCTGATCTTCACAATCCATTTTTGACATTGTTGATGGTTGGAGGGGAAAGTATGGAAGCTCAAAGACGAATTAAATTTTGCTGATGATGAACACAGAGGGACACAGCAGTGCTCAGCTGTCGTCCCCTCACGACGCTGAAATTTATACGACTTTCTCATCTCTCAATCACTTATTTATTAGGCCTACTGCTATGAAATAACTATATAACTATACTAAACTACTATACTTCACTACTATAATATATATTTACTGTCCTGTCCTGATCGTTTTCTATGTCATAAATGTCCTGTCCTGATCAAATTTAAAGATGCTGCGGTTGGTGGCTGTTGCTGTGCTGTGGCTGTTGCTATACTGACATTCCACCGGAAGTGAATCAGCTGGCTTACATTAATGCGGAAGTTCTAAAGAGCCTCCCGTGCATAAAGCCTATTGGGCAGCAGATCCTGGCACTGAAAGGCGCGTGGATGCGGCGCTGAAAGGCGCATGGAGGCGTTCAAAGCCTGGATTGAGCTCATACAAGTTGAAACAGAAGTCGGTTGAGACAAAACAGCAGCGTGGCGGGGGAAGGAGGGGTTAGTGCAGATACCAGCGCTGGCGAAGCAGTTTACAAACCCCGTCAGGGAGCTTCACACCAATACACCACCTCTAGTGCCGATAGTACAGCTACACAGGGCCTTCAATAGAACGGCCGATTACTTAAACACTGTCAGGGGAATACTCGAGAGAGAAGAAAAGCGTTGCCTAACCTACCAGCAGCAAAACTCAATCCAATCCCGTTACAGGAGTGGTCTGGTTTGTGACAGGGAGACACTGCAAAAGACAATGCACGCTGTAATGCCCATCCTAACACAAACAAGGCTTATAGGCAACAAACAAATTAGCAACACTGCATTACCTGTCGAATTTCCGTAACTGCACCACGGAAGCGAGGGGACACAGAGCGGACATGTGGCTCCGGCAACAAAGAGTATATAGAGTGTCAAGAGGACAAACCCCCTGCCTATATAACATGCAGTTACTTCCTGATTGGTCCAGAGAGTGATGTGATTGAAAGCATAGCGACCAATCAACCTGCTACACTGGTAAAAAAGGTAACTGGCGGCATTCTGTCTTAATTCGGTCCGTTTTGCAGACGTCTGTGGTGCGTTGCCCTGTACTTCTGCTGGCTGCGAAAAGGACGCACAATCCATCCAGCACACTCTGTCTCGCTTCCAGCAGCTGTAAAAACAATCAATAAAGACAATCAGTACTGCGCGATGCACTGCGTATGGACACAACACATCTATTAATGCACCTGAAAAATAGTCACATTGACCAAAACGGATCTAATCTTACCCTCTTTTTTCTCGCTGGACTCCGAGCTGAACTCTTCACAGCTTCCGCCTGTGATGCAAAATCTGGTCGTTTCTACCTGAAGCTCCTGCTTACTGTCTCGTAATTACAGGCAGCTGGAAAAGTATTAAATGAGAGTGGTATGAGTGGTAAGTCACAGTAAAATTAAACAAGGAATGAGAAAACAGGAAAAGTTTGCCGTCATTGTCAGCATCATGTAAATCTGGACTTGCAAATATAGCTCCGAGCAAATAGGTCACGGCCTCGTTATGAGGCGAGGTTAGTCTGTGAAAACAAAATGTATGGTTAAGATCGGTCTATTAACGTATCTATTTTCTTATACAGCAGAATGAAAGCATATTCTTTAAATCTTACCCTTGCTCCGGTTTGTAGCGCCGACAATTTGTCTCTGAGTTGTGAAGACGGCGTACTGTTTCCTGTAAATTGCAAGACCAAAAAATACACTTTTATAAAGCAACTTGACACTGGCCCCACTTAGCTGTGTATCTTACTTGAAAAAACATGAACAAAGTGAAGGAACAGGGGGGAATAATATAAGTGATTAATTAACAAAAAAAATCCTCCACATATATCAGGCTGAGGTTAAGGATTCAATCAAAGTGCATCAGGGCTGAGAGGAAGGTAAACAACTGTGATAAGGGGTACCTTGGCAGCAAGAGTCAGACTAAGAAGGCAATTTCAACTGAGCAGACTTCCTCACCTAAGGTCATAACATCTAGTCCACTGCCAAACACCTTACTGGTTGCCATGGATGTATTTGGCCTCTCCATCCCCGGCACATCGTCCGCAGCCTCCAGTCGCCTCTTATTTCAGCAGCCAGCAGCCACCACCAGCAGCCACCACCAGCAGCCGTCGCCAGCACCAGCTAGGGCTGCTCGAATATGGAAAGAAATATGATCATAATTATTTCGGTCAATATTGAAATCACGATAATTTAACATGATTACTCGTTGACTTCTGGAAAGATGTTGCAATTATTGAACTTAAAAAACAGTGGAAAACGTTAAATAAATAAAAAAAAGTAATAAAAAAAACACAACTGTGAAATTTGCCTTAATACTTTTCCTATTTAAACTTATGTCATTGTCATATGTCACTTACTGATATTTTTTGTGTGGAATAATTTGTATTCATACATGTAATCCAACAGCCCTTTCAAGGGTATAATTAAACAAATGCAACCTTATTTCTAGACACACAGTACTCAGCTGACTAGTTAACACCGTCAGGTTCAGCAGATAAAACCTAAATAAAATCCGTCCTTAATCAACCTTAATGATCCAAGTAATTCAACATCAATAACTAACTAAATAAAAGTTGTCAGAGATTCACTACTGAACTTCGTAATTGTTGGTTGTAGCAATACCGTCACAGCTGGCGAAGTCAAGCTAACAAACGAGCTAACGAGCTAACAAACTAGCAGGTCGGCTACCAAGATAAAAATATATATAATTACGCTGTGCACACATACGAATAAAGATCAGTATATGCATCATAAAGGGCCTCTGTTAAAATATAGACAGTTGACAATTCAAAAGAGGTAGCTATTTAATCAACTTACCTCAGAAGTTACTCGACGGCCAGCAATGAAAATGAATGATGTCCGACGCCGTGAATGGATTATTTGGAACTACGCGAGACTGCATACCCCAGAAGTAGGCGGCAAAAAGCGTACAACGGAGTCCAAATGGGAGTGTCGCCACTCTGTCTTTCTCTATCACTCTGGCTGTTACAGTCTGTTGGCTTCCATCTGAAGGTAAAATGGAATACTGTCTCCCTACCTATCAGACAAAAGCAGAAAAGATCTGTGTTGGCCGATCAAAGCCCAAGAAGTCCTGGAGACCATTAATTATGAGACAAAAAGCAGTTTCTTTAAAAAGGAACCTTCAGGTTACAATACAGACTTCTGGGGCTCCAACCCTGAATGTTTTCTCAAAAGCCCCGAATCTTTTAGGATTTTAAAATAACTTTGTGTCATTTCCCCTCAGTCTCTCTGACTAGACCGGCAAATCAATGGAGCAAAAGTTCTGTTACAGAGGAAATATCTCCATTCATTCTGTGAACTCTACTAAAAATAGGTTTCAAGATTAGTAATACTATTTACGCCAAATACCTACCCTACCTATGTTTTGTAACTTAACAATAGAAACATCAGACAATTTTTGCCTCTTCTTAGGTGGCAGGAGTGAAAATGAGTCATCCTCAACATTTGTTGTTTTCTGATTTCAGAATGATGAAGACAGATGGAGAACAGTTATATACAAAATAGGATGTTGGATTCTTTTCCTACTAACAACTATCGTGTTTTTCCCAAATGAGGAATGACTTTGAAACAGATTTTAGGCATTCTATTATCAAATGGCTGGAAAAATAGTGCACATAAGCTGTTGTAAATGGAGCTTCCCCCCCCGAATGTTTACAATGTCTGGCTCTGCCCCTGTTGTTCAGAGTGAGAGGAGTTGTGTGGATTTATTTGGGATTGGCTCTTCTCCTGTCCATCTACATTGTGGTTGTATCAAGACAGTAACATTAAGCATGAGCAAAACCGGAAGTTTTTCAATTTGCCTCCAAAATAAAAGCATAATGCAATGCATGCATGGCAGTTGCACCACCCTCAAATGAAGGCACTACAGAGGGTGGTAAAAAAAACTACTCAGCACATCACTAGGACAGAACTACCATCCATGGAGGACCTCTACACCTAGCAGTGCTAGACCACATCTGGTCCCACACCGCCAGGCTCTGGGACAGCTTCATCCCACAGGCCATAAGAACTCTTGAGCTCTGATCTCCTTACTTTGAAAATATGTTACTGCCTTTTCACCTTCACATACCTACAATCTCTTTGAATCTATGTATATATAGATATATATATACCTCTCATAAATATCTACTACATTCCTGTTTACGTTCAGTTACTTTGCAACTACTGTACACCTGTCTGTCACACATTTTATTTTATATGTATATTTTATATGTTATATTTTAATAATAATAATAATATATTTTATTTTATGTCTTATATTCTCTTTTTTTTTTTTTTTACTTTTGGGGTTTCTTTTTTAAATATTTAATGAACATTTTAAAAAGAGCCTGAGATCTAAGATTTCCATTTCCAACGACTGCTTCTCTGTACTTAAGAAAAAACTTGAAACAAATGTGTAATTATGTTTTAATTTTGTGAATGTAAACAGTACATGTGCATACAAGTGCAGTAAATGTTAGATGTAAATAATAACCATCATACAAATTACCCTTCAAGAAATACAGTTTTTCCTTTCTTTCTTCCGTTCCTTGTGCTTTATCCATACAGTATACTGTATCTAACACTAGATTTGAAAATACCTTTACTATGGTTGTAAGGACTCAGAAGTGTGGGACAGGCACATTTAGATTAAAAAAACATTTAAATGATCATTAAACAAAGTAAGGATTTTGTGTTAGTAATATTCATATGAAACAATTTCACTTGAAATAATGTCTTATTGTAATTAAAATAGCTCGTTTTGCGTATCTCAACAGCTTCATTAATTTTATTAAATCACATTATATTGTAATTATTTTTATGTCAGAATATGTGTCATAGCACTTTGATTATATTTTTTAAGCCTCCTATAATATATATTTTATCATAAACCCCAAATTTACCTGCGGGGACTTAAAAATTCCAGTAGTTGCAGAAACACCCATGTATCCAAATGTGCTCTTCTAGTCATTGCAACATAGAACACAACAAAAACAAATGAACAGAAATGTATTTTGAAAAAAATAAAAAGCTGAATATTCAGTTCAGTGACCACAATGTTATTAGGCCGTCAGCTGTCAACTTTGTCCCCTGGGTCATCAAAAAGCATTTTATGTTGACAATTGGAAACGGAGGTCGCTGTTCTGTCTGAGTCAAACCTGACATCAGTGACAGCCTTTCAGAGCACCAATGCTGGGCGCTTCTGTCATTGCGTTTTTCGGTTCCTGGAAAATATTGCTTCATACTCCCATTGGCCCTCCTACCGCTGGAACAGCTGCATCAAGCCAGCCAGAACACAGGCAGACACTACAGGAAGTAAACAGCCTTCCTTCAGATTAAAGGATGAACATGAAGCCTACCATTGTTGGATGAAAAGGACAAGTAGACTTATATGGACAAGGACATTAGAATAACATGGTTGACTCAAAACACTTGAACGACAAAATTCAAGAAAAGATGAGTAAATATCGGCAAAATGCAAATTGAATGTAAATGATTTTGTTCGCATATGGAGGCTTTATTTTGAAATGCGCAACTAAATATGTCATTTTTTAGAACTTTACACTGATGTGGCTGTACAAAACATTGCCTACTGTACAGACATCGGTCGGCGTTTTTCCAACTCCTTAGACAGCAGCTGGGGAACAGCTTTTATAAGACGTCTATAAAATATGGAGGATTTTAGGTGAAGTAACGGGATTAAACACGCTGGATACTTTTCCTGCCACTCTTTCCCTCTGGACACTCCTTAATTTGTGTACGCTGCATGTGGACCGAGTTCAGCAGGGATCCCAGCAGACGTTCCCTGGTGTTTTGGTAAGTTAGTACTTTTCCCCCGCTAATGATCGATTTATGTGAGTTCCTGAAAGCTACAATGACTGTAAAGAGATCTCTTGTTCTGGGCTTCACGGGCGTGTGTGAGTTGCAGCTCAGTCAGAGTCGCCTTAAATTCAACCAACGGAAAATAAAATTGGATGGTACCTTAACAACAGCAAAACCCTAAGTACCACCAGATCAACGCAAGTTGTCATCACAAACGATACTAGCACACCAACTCCATATACAGTAGGAGTAGATCACAGCACAACCAGTGATAACCGGGTAAAGTAGCCTAATCCTTAATCTGACCACACAATTAAAAACTACCGCAGTGTGTTACATGTAATCAGGTTGCAGTTTCATTTTGCAGTTAAATCACGAATTATTATGTGTGAAAATCACTTGATCATGTGTGGACAATAACAGTTATGAGGGAAGACAACAGCATGCATAAAGAAAGGGGTAAACTGTCATGTCAAGGACCAACCAGACATACAGTATAAACAATGAAGCCCACCCATACTAGGAGGCTATTATACAGTAAGCATTTAAAACGAGTTATTGTGTACAGGCTTTCGTCTGATGGGAATAGTCACTAGCACATTCTCTCATGATAATAACCTCTAGTAAGTAAAATAACACTGAACTATTCTGCATTGAATTGTAGACCCTCTGAACCTTCAAAGACCTTTGGTGGTCCTTGAACCTCTTTCACAAACAGGCCTGTTAGGCATCAGTCAAAGACAAAGAGACCTTTGAGGTTTCTGTTGAACAGTACTAAGGGTAACTAGAGCACTTAGAGAGTGCAGACCTCCGCCAAGGCATGCCCTATCTCACAGTGTTTTGTGATTAACAATTTTTATTATTATGTTTTTAAACTAAAGACGAAACATACAATTTACAACATAAACACATCCCCTCCCTTCCTGAACCCCCCTTCACCCCCACTAGTCATCACCACATTATGCTGTAGGCCTCGGTTGTCAATTTAGGTACAAGACAAGATAAAATAATAACCATAATTTTCTAGACGATGCAATGAAATAATAACAAAATAGACAACAAACTGTAAACCAAATGGACATGTTATGTATATGTGATAAAACAATAGTAGTGCAGAGATGGAAAAGTGGCTGATGGCATGCCACTGTGGTACAGCGGCATAAGCCGATCCTCTGGCAGCTTATGCTGCTCACTACAGTGACATGTACATGTGCCGGTTGTCAGAGTGACATGCTGCTTGTGTTCCACCGACACCTTTTAGAGGCAGGTGGAAGTGGTAGGCAATTGTCAGTAACAAACAGTAAAGTAATTTCATATATACTTGCTGATGTACCCAGAGTTAATATCACCAGCCTTTGGATGCACAATATCTATTTGATTTAGGCCCCCATGAAGTGTGCTGGGCTCTGAAGCCAATTTGACATGGCGGCCCAACAGTGAAATTGCAACTTCCGTGTCCGTCACGCGTTGTAATGGGGCATAAGAATACTTTTTCCCATAGACCTACACGAGGAAAGAGACATCTGTAAATTAGTGGATGTTTTTCCAGCATCACAACCCCGCGAAACTATCAGAATTTGATCCAGTTGAGGAATTCTATTAGAGAAACAATTGACAATAAAAATCAGCCAGAAGAGCAGAAAAACTAAAATATATCTATGGATAGGAACCAAACAATAGGACAACTGTGACTGATTATGTAACTAAAAAAAGGCCAGTTTTACTGTCTGTCTGCAATAATGACTTTTTTTGGTTCAGTCTATAGAAAATGGCAACTGCTCTCAGTGGCCGAAACCCTGGAGGACGAGGACCGAACCGAAGTAAGGGTCGGATTTTAGGCATTTTTGATGCCATCCAGGATGCAGTGGGGCCAGTGAAACAAGCGGCTGCCGACCGGCGGACTGTGGAGAAAACCTGGAAACTCATGGATAAAGTTGTACGTTTGAAGTGATAAACCCATCAGACCTGTCTGCCAGATGGTGGACTTTGTTGTAGATGCACATGGAGAGGTGGAGCTAATGCTAAAGGGGTGCACATGTGTTCTTTGGTCATTTTCTGATTACAGTTAATTAAAGTATATGTTTTATACCCTCTAATGTTACACATGGCTGGTACATATTTGTCAAAATCTGATAACTCATTGATGATGTGTCCAAGAACAGTTTATCACTGATTCTTTAAACCTAATTCAACCAGATTCTAAATAAATGTGCTAGTAACATTGTTAGTGTGTTGGCTGAACAAAGTTAATACCCAGATGTGTGTCTTTGCAATAAAGATAATAGGGGAATTTGCATAATACTCTTTAGATTATTGACCTGGTGACATCTTAGAGTTTGCCTTTGAGCAGATAGAGTTCAGAGCTCACTTTTTGTCATGTGGTAAACACAAATAAATGTTGGAGCAAGTAATCATTAATAGATTTCTTTGCCACAGGTCCGCCTTTGCCAAAATCCTAGACTCCAGCTGAAAAACAGTCCACCATACATCCTGGATATCTTACCTGATGCCTACCAGCACCTGCGGCTTACACTAGGCAAATATGAAGAGAACCAGAGACTCACACAGCTCAGTGAGAATGAGTACTTTAAAATCTACATTGATAGCCTTATGAGGAAATCCAAACGGGCCATCCGGCTCTTCAAAGAGGGAAAGGAGAGGATGTATGAGGAGCAGTCACAGGACAGGTAAGAGAACTTTTGATAAGAAAATATTTTTATCTTGATTATTTTTTACTTCATAGAGGCTTTTGTGATGACAATAGAGGGTGAGCAAGCTCATGGTGTACAGAGGGAAAACACCTCAAAGTTTACCGGTTTACGGATTACATTTATTTAGCTGACGTTGAAGATATCATTTTATTTTATGTACCAAGGCACAGTCTAAGCACGAGTGTTCAGCCTGTGGTGGAAGAGGTTTAGAGTTTTTTCTGTGCGGATGTGATGTCATTGGGGAGCTGGTTCCATCATTGTGGGGCCAGGAAAGCCAACAGTTGTGACTTTGTAGAGCGGTAGCCAGGCCCCCTTTGTAGTGAGAGCAGCAAGCCGTAGAGCCCGCTGAAAGTAGTAGCAGAGTGTAGTGGAGAGATGATCCTGTGATGGCTGGGTAAAGGGGAGTTAAACAGACAATCTGAAATATATTACAGTTGTGTTGATGATTTAGGCATTACAAATGTTCTTGTTTTGAGGGTACACTCTCTTCAGGTCCCCTATTCCCAATGCTGTGTGCAGTATTATGTGGGGTAAGCATGCAGTAGATACTGCAGAAAGCTCTATTCAGCGGTCACTAACCTTTTAGAATAATGTAACAGACAGGATGTGAGTTGAGGCATTACTGCGCTCATTTTCTTACTCACTGACAACCGTGGTCACAGTGGCAAGAGATGACAGAACTTTCTGACTGTCATCTCTAGACCGACTAGGGTTTTCATCAGCATTTTTATTTTGATACATAACTGATGGAACATGGATTTATAGCTCAGCTTTGCACTTCAGATGTACATCATATTACTGATTCTTTGAATCATCCTCCCACAGCATCAGTTAAATCCACAATTTATTCATATCAGTCACACTCAGGGCTTGACATTAGCACCCGCCTACCCGCCAAATGCAGGGTAAAATTTGGCAGTGGCAGGTAATGCAGTCATTCTTACTTGCCACTTTGGCGGGTGGCATATAGGTCTGTGCCACCGCCTGACACAGAAGCACAGCTGTAATGTACTGCGCAGCGCACAGCCAAAGCATGGTGTCCTGGTCCACCCCGGCTGTCACATGATCCCACACACCACCAGCAAGCCGCGGTGCACACTCTGCTTCTCCTGAACCGTAAGATTCCCCCAGAGTTCTGTTCAGCATGTACCCTGTATGGTGGATTCAGCAACAGTTGCGTCTGTGACAGAAAAACATTTTGACAAGAGGTTTGTAACAGAAGTAGAGGGTGCACGACAACAGACTGTGCGCTCCACTTATCGTCACTGGGGGCCCATGCCAGCTGCTCCTCTTGACTGACCCACAAGTGAGTGCTCAAAACCACCTTCAATTCAAGTTTTTGCCAATTGCTTACACACTTGTTGCGGAATGTGTCAAAACTCTTCACACAAGCCAAATAAGACACAACACTTGGAGATAAATAAAGATAAAAAACACTTCTATGTCAAGATGAAACTGCAATTTAAACGTAACAATCCTTTTTCAAAATGGCATTTTTGTAACAAAATGGTAAACCCATGCACCACTTGAATTACTCTTTCAAAGCAGCAACAACACACTGATGTACTTTATACAAACACTGCTCTCTTTAGTACTTTGTATACCTATTTTCTCATACAGGCTTCTCTGAAAGATTGTTCCAGTACAGAACATCTACTTACATTTCAATGAACACAAACATAGAAAGGCTTCAGAAAAAAATATCTAGTACATTTTTTCATTGCAGGTTTTTACAACAAAAAATACAAAGAAAAGTAGAATTACAGTACAGTAATCAATACAATAAATAAAATATAAATAAATATATTTGCAGTGAAACTGCAGTGCAAACGGGGGGTTGTTGAAAATTGTAATTGCAATGAAAAATTAATAAAAACATTCTTATAAAAAAAAAAGGTCAAGCCCTGGTCACATTGAATCAGAACTAAAACTATGTGGTGACAAAAAGTAGTTTTCATAAGCAGTATATGATTAAAAAAAAAGACTTCTTAATTCCAGAGCTCAGTATATGTATCTTATGTTGCAAGTTACTAATATTACAAGTAATTTAATCATTGTAATATTGTTGTACTCAAGACATGACAATGTACAATGTTGTTTGATCTCAGCCATGGCATCGTTACGATATATATCAATACCTCATTATGGGCTGACAGCAGAGTGTGATGTGAGAGAGGTGATGATAGTGATCCTAAGTGAGAGGTTTGCCTATTTCACCAGGGTTACAGCAGAGCTGTCCTCTCCACGGTCTAATTTGTAAGCTGCGACGTGTCAAACACAGCATTGGTGGCCTGTAACCGTCATCCCACTGTGATTGTGATGTGTTAGACATGAGCTGACTCAGATTCGAGAGGGAGTGGGAGGTAAAGATGGAGAAGTGAAAGAGAGGAGAGTTGGAGGGAGAATAGAAAGCAGAGGCATGTTCATCAGAAAATAAATGGTGCAGTGGTTTTTGGTTATCTGTGAATAGCAGCCTATGCTACTGCACTGTGTGCTTTATCTTATCATTATACTAAAACATGTCCTATTACTGTAGTACTGGGATAGTCAAGTTGCTAACAGGAAGTTTGTCATTATGAAATTGTCAAACAAAATATAAAATTGCTTTTCCCCCCAAACCATTTATTTGGGATTATCACAATAAAATTTGCTTTCAACTTGCATGACTTTCTCTTTAACAGTGACCTTATGATCACTTAGTATTAACAGGAGCAGCAGTAAGGATAAAGCCCTATTCGCCTTCGTGACCTCATGTAATTTAGAAATGATCCCCCCCATGTCTATGTTTTGTGCTGTCGCAAGGGCTACGTTAAGTCTGTATTTTTACTCTCAAAACTTTCATTTATTATTGCCAACCTGCCAATATGACCCAAGATGCTGATTCGCACGGGACTAATATTATCACACAACCTCTGTGTTTGGCGAAATATGTCTTGGTTTTGTCTTAGACTTGTTAGTATTTGCACTTTGACTTGGCCAGTGGTCTCGCTAAATATTCTAGTTGGTCTTGGGCGAGTTCAGCGATATATGCTTTCTTTCCAAAGTATCTTCCTCCTTTAAAACCAAACCATTGATAAAGTGTGCCTGTTTGGAAAACGGGTTTTGGTTTAATTCAAAATCCATCTGGAATGTTATTGGTCACCTGGTATGTGCCTGGCTCTGTCATATGCCTCTGTGGAGCACCCACACGCGGAGGCATCAATCCTTTTCCATTTGGCCACAGACACAATGTGGGCAAGCACTTTGTACTATGGATTCTTCAGGACAAGTAATAGGTTCAAGAATGGGAACATGTCAATTTTTTAGTGATACCTGTGTTACTTGTTATTTTTTACATTTTCCATTGGCAGTCCAGAATGTTCTTGTTACACCAAAATAAAAAGATACCAGAATAAAAAGATTGCTCTACTTAAAGTGACTATATGTAACTTTTTTGTCATCTGATGATCATAAATGACCTGTAACAGGAAACGAGACGAATAGTGAAAAGAACTTTTTTATTAATGCCTTTTCCCGGGTCCGATTATTCCCGCAAAGTCACAGAATGATTTACGGTAGGTAGACAGCGCTACAGTAACACGTTCTGACGGGTCACAGATTTCGGTGTAACACCGGAAAAGCCTGTGTTAGTGAGTATTCAGCCAGGTAAAAGGTAGCAGAGATTTCCTTATATAGGCCTAATTGTATTCTAATTTTATTTTAGAAGTTATCCGAGTAAGTTATGGCTGATTCTTGGGCAGGACCATCACAGAAAAAAAGGAAATTAAACGAAGAACTAAAAGCTAAAAGGGAAAGTGACAGACAACGGGCGAAACCCGAATCAATCTCAGTACGGACGCTTTATTTCTTTTAGTCCGTGTTTGTGTTGGCCTACTATTTTCTTTTCCCTTGTCCCCCTGTACCTGTGTAAAGCGTCCTTTGGTTTCATGAAATGCGCTATATTAATCTAAGTTATTATTACGTTAGTTGCTACAACAATCTCTTAATGCTTTGGCTCGTGACACAGTGACAGTGAAAACTTTACCCGGTTTAACTCACGATGCATCCAGGTTAAGTTACCATATGCAACACTTGAAATGCAACGATGCATCTGCAATGTATTCTCTTAATGTAAATGATGGATTTTCTGTCTGAGCAAAATATTTATCGCGACTGTATGACCTCCTGGTAGTGCTAACTCAGTGTGTAATACAGTGGGCAATACAGCACCGTAAAGAAAAGACCTTTAGGACAGCAGGTGTGGTAAAAACACTACCGCTTTTGTCCAAAACGGACGCTAGAATCAACACAAACTGAAAGTTACATATAGTAACTTTAAAGTCAATAATATGGCCTACGTTGATTCTACAGTGAGGTTTCTCTGCACTTGCTCTTTGATCATTACAACTAATTATGCAAAATTATCAACATTTGTCATTAAGTCCAACAAAATGTAAAATTGCTCCCCCCCCCCAACCATTTATTTGGGATTATCACAATGAAAGGGAATTTTGTTTCTTATTCCTATCGTTCATTAAACAGTGTGTGCAAGAGAAGAGCTTGAGTTACGGGTATGAAAGGCTCCAGTGATTCTTAGGAGCTCTCTCTGGTTGCCATGTGCAGAGCAGAGGGAAAATCCCCATGCACTTTACATCCTGTTTATAAATTTCCTCTCAGGTTGAGCTCTCAAATAGTCACCTAGCAGATTTTTTTGATCTAACTGTGTGTTAACAGTGTTTGCAGTAAACACTGTACATTGTTGTTGTACTTTTAACTTTGTTTGTCGGACTGAATCTCAAAGTTGAATCACTTGATAAGTTATTCTGTGCATTGTATTTATCAGTTTCTTTTGGTAGTTACATACTATGTCAAGATTTAAATGGCTCACTTCATCTCCCCAAGAAACACAACCCTACCCTCAACCTCTCACATTTTAGGCAGGTTTAAACAGGCATTACAAGTAGACAAGTATATGTCTAATCCCCAGCTTTCAACATAGCATCTTTCATACTTGCAGTAGATTAGTTAAGAGTCATGCAGGATGTGTCAGCCGTCCTGATAGATGGACTGAATTCTTTATGATAAGCAGTTAGAGAAGTGCAGTTGTTAAAGCATAATATGTTAAGAAAGGAAAACCTCCAGCATTGTTACTGTGCCTGTTCCTCTTTCTTTAATGAAAACTAAAACCATTACCTAAAACATTACTGAATACTGACACTTCATTTTTATTAAAAACGTTACAAACAGTACAATATCCAGTCGATGTTGCATTACATGTAGAGCTGGGCAATATATCGATATTCTATCAATATCGTGATATGAGACAAGATATCGTCTTGGATATTGTAATATCGTAATATGGCATAAGTGTTGTCTTTTCCTGGTTTTAAAGGCTGCATTACAGTAAAGTGGTCATTTTCTGAACTTACCAGACTGGTGTAACTGTTCTATTATTTGCCTTTTCCCCACTTAGTCATTATATCCACATTACTGATGATTATTTATCAAAAATCTCATTGTGTGAATATTTTGTGAAAGCACCAATAGTCAACACTACAATATCATTGTGGTATCGATATCGAGATATTTGGTCAAAAATATCGCCCATCCCTAATTACATGGACACATTATTGCATTACTGGCAAAAAACATTTGTATGACTGTTTCAGGATTTGATTTCAGTATTGACTGGTGTTACTGACTTTATTGCATTTTCTTTTATTACATTAGGGTGAGCTGTTACTTTGTGGGCAGGTGTTGTAGGACGCCACGAGCATTGTCTGCTAAAAGTAGACTGAGTAAGAAGTTTTTAGCAGCTTCTTGTCTCCTTCACTGCTTTGACACATGCATACAGGCATACCACTTCTGTGGCTCATTTCACAGCAGGGTGTCCAAGTGAACAGGAAGACCGTCCTTCAACCAGAGGTCTCTTTGTCAAACTCAGTTGTCTGCAAGCTTCATCCCTGTGGAAGTGACCAGCTCCAGGGGTGCTGTTTTGAGAACACAGGGATTAATGAACAGTATTTTTTAAGTAAATTACTATTGTTATGAACGCGCTAAACTAACCGGGCTTGTTAAATCCCCAAAGAGCACTGCCACTAAAGGTTAGCCGGTGCTTAATTGGCTCTGTTCTGTTGGCGTACTTGCCGGGCCAGCCCCGCTCCTCCTTTGTTATAGCAGTTCAGATAAAAAAAGGTGTATATACAACATGTTGTAGTGTCGGAAACAAGAAAGTCTTTCGGTCCTTAGTCTTCCGTAGCGTTCTTCGTTTAGCGACATCTGTTCTACAGCTGTTCGCTTGAGGCCCGGTCTTTTTGACTCACCTCCAGCTGGAAGCAACCTTCTCCAAAACTGCAATTCTCGCACACACCTGTGACTCGAGGTTATATCAGAACACAACGACTCCCCCCTCATGTCATGTCAGTCTGACCCTGCCCACTTCCTGAAAGACCCAGATTAATATCATAACATCCCTCCCCCCATATAATAAAAAAATACATTTTTTAATTTTTTATTTTTTATTTTCTCTTTTCTTGTTTTTTTCACTTTTTCCAGGTTTTTCTAAAATTCCCACACCACTATCTATACACAATCTTATTTACACATACTTATTTAAACAATTTGATAAAACCTGCAACAATATCAGAACTATCAAAAATCAAATTTTCCTCTTAGGAATGAAACACTACAGAAGTGTGCAACAGTAAACCGGAAACTCACATAGGTTGATTCTCAGGGCGGTTCCCAAAATGAAATCCGTAATTCACCTCTCTCTTAAGATCAGTCAAGGGCTCAGCAACAACAACAAAGTCAGGAACAAATGTCCAGTAGAAACCACACATACCCAACACTCCTACTGCTCCACTAAGCAGCACATAAGCTAACTCCTCCCTCCGGATCTACAGCTTAAAGGGTGGTGGCCTATATGGAGGTTGGTCGTCTGGGATAGAATAGCCTACATCCACATCGTGGACAGCTAACATCGTACACCTTGGGACATCGTGGAAAAGGGGGAAGACGTTACTCCAAAGTAGCACTTCCAAACTTTGGATGCTGAACCAAATTAACAGACTCTTATTGTAGCTGTGATAGTTTGCACGTGGTGGACGAAATGACAGTGATGCTATGTGCTGTAACGCTAATACTAAAATTGTTTTTATACAGTGGAGGTGTTATGTTAATGATGGCTCCAGTGCATCATTGAGGCAGAAATGGTAAAAAAAAAACAGTTTAACAGTCTTAACTCCACAATTCAGTACAATTTACAGTCTTTTCACACGTTTTCAACAATATTATGTTTAGAAAGAAATCACTTACTTACCTGGACTTTAATTATACTTACTGGCAATTGTTTGATGTGATTCAGCTCAAAAGATAATTAACTTGCCATAGAAGCAGTAAACCTGACAACAAAACAAAAAATGTTGTCAAAACAAAAGGAAGAAGAAGAATGCTTACCCCCCCCCCTCCCCGAGTACAATCAAGTAATACTGGCAGTGAAACAATGGCTGTAAGCACAGTGAATTTTCTCTCTGCTACCTAGTTTATTCTCTAGCAACCAAACTATGCTTAAATATAGTTTCCCACACATTTGGTTTCATTGTTATTATTTTACATCTCGTATCACATCTGTCTCCAGGGACATTGATGGAAGGAAACTTCAACCGTTCTTGTACAAAGTTACATATTGCACAGAAACGTTGTGTTTGCACTTTGATTAGTTGTCTGAAGTTATAATTGTCACTTAAGCCTGAAAAACAATGCTTTTGTAGCTTTTTTAATCAAAATATCCAAGAGCCCCTAATGTGAGTCTGCAGTCTATGTTAAGCAAATTGGTTTCCTTGACATTTTTTAAAAAGATCCTTTCAATTAGATCCATAACCATAACACCATAACACATTGGCAATGACTGAACTCGTACTCTCTGCATTAGTAAAGAGGGATCAATGTATAAGATTAGTCACTTCCTTACTTAGGATGAAATACATTATGGTCAACAATGACGGTGGCAGTTAATTTTTAAAACAGCTGATATCTTTTTTGAGATGAAAACTTCTCAGGCCAGAGACCTGCAACCACAGCATAAAATGACATTGACAAAACACGAGAGCTGTGGCTTTCATTACTTACTGCTGCAAAGGATCAATTCCCTGCATGAGATGTCAGTTGCTGAGGCTGAGCTGTAAAACATAAAGTTGCTCATACAAGATATCTGCCTCGCCTTTCGAAAGCTCCCTTTCTTTACTGAAGGTTAGGTCAACTTGTTTTTTTCCCCAGGATGATCCCATGAAAGCAGACTTTTACAGTCAATCAATAAGCTTTAAGTAGAATAATTACATAATTACAGTGCTGCCACTGAAGTGCTCATAGAGTACAGCAAACTCTTTAATGCCCTTGCCCTTCATGCGATACAGCCACAGAGCACATCTGAAGTGATTTGCACCAGAGCGTTTTATAGCCGTTCTGACAAGCATGGCTTTAGCAGCTTCCTAAAGTGATTGTCTCTAAATCAGATGGATTAAAAGTGCACTTCTTTTGCCAGGAAGCAGAGTGTTGCAGATAAAAGACAATCTGACCTCCCTCCCTCCTCCATCCATCTACCCGCCCGCCCCCATCTGATTGTGATGTCACCTATCTCCTGACTCATGTTGCATTGACATGTTGAGGAACCTGCTCTGTATTTTCAACTTTTTGATGTGACCAACACTAGTGATGGTGAATCTACAATCAGTATTTTGGCTTTAGGAATGAATGCAGAAAAGGTCTTTCTAGATGACTCCATCACTTGCTGAATTATTTTCTTTAGAGAAATGAGCCACATGAGTGGATTAAATATAATTTTTTCTAGTAGCAAATAACTCATTTGTGATTTGCTGACTCTGTACGTACCAAGGTACAGTGTAGCTCAGTGCTTAGTCTAATTGCCAGTTTATCAGGGGAATTATTTTAATACTTATGTAAGGGAAATATGGAGGCTTGCTTTTAAATCTTCCTGATTAGAGGTTGTGGTAATACTTCATCAATTCATCACTCAGAATTATTCATCAGAAAAACTTTAGAAACAATCACCATTAAGTCTGGCAAGCCTCTCAGGTTTAAGGAGGAAATGATGTTGATGAGTGAAGAGTTATTTTTTAAAAATTTTTTTAAAAATGAAAAAGATGTGATGTGAAGATTAGACTGTAAACAAAGTTTGGGATCTTATATTGTAGCTCTAGAATCTGCATGCTTCAGGCACAGACCCTGCAGTGTTCCCAGGGTATGAAGAGTTGTTCTGTTTTGGTGGGTTAGTATTGCTTTCTGTATTTACCAGCTGTCACACTGGTATTGTTTTTTACCTTGTGAGTCTGTGTGTGTCTGTCTGTCTTTCACCGCAATAGCATCACAACCATGAAAAAAACAAGATGTGCAAGATGCTCTCTAGTTCTCTATTTTAACTGGTTTCCTACCTGCTTTGGTGCCATCTGTTGAAATCTCTGAAGTCACTTAATCCAGGCTTTCCTCATGTTGATAATAATATTTAAAGAGTTTAGATTAAAGATCAAGTTACTCCATTGTACATTCTCATATACAGCGCCCAGAGCTAGAGCTGAAGATCTTTGCCCGAACCCGACGGGACCCGACGGGTTCGGTCGGTTTTGGTCTTCATTTCTATCATGTTACACGGGCTCGGGCCGGGCTCGGGCTTGCGCTCCAAGTTGCGCAGTAAACGAGCAGTCCGGTGAAGCGTTTCGATTAGTGTGAAAATGGATGCTGAGGAGGTGAAACAGAGGCTGGCTTCTGGAGGGCTTATTTTATTTCTTTGTTCCAACTTCCATGTGGCCTATAGCCTCGGTTAGTCATGAATAAATTATGTTAAAAAAGGTATAAATTACTCATTCTTGACGGAAGACAAAAGAGCTGTGTGCGTGCGGCGCAGTCTCTTTTTTCTTTCTCTCCCTTTTCCGCCGAGTGGTGCGTGTGCCCGCTCGCGGCGTGAAGAGCGTGTTCGCGCTATTTTCCGACATGCACTCTAATCACTGCTGATAGACGGCCTTTTGTACAGTCGGGCTGTAAACGGGTTCGGGCTTTTAAAAATCTGTCAATCAAAATGTACTTGTCGGGCTCGGGCCGAATTCTGTCGGGCTCGGGCCTTGTCGGGCCGAACTTTTAAGGCCCGATTACAGCTCTACCCAGAGCGGCTGGAGAAACGTGCGCAACCGCCAGCAACGAAACTACCTGTACAACGTGCTGGAGAGCCCGAGAGCCTGGGCATTCAGCTACCATGTTTGTGAACATATATTCTCATCATTTGCATGTAGGGTAGTCTCTGGAGTTGCACACCTGTTGATGCTGTTCCACCCGCTCTGCAAGAACCATAGACTGTAAAAATAATGGACGTAGCATCTTATAAATTTAAAAGTTAAAGCATGGATTTAATTAGTGCTCTACAGACTCTACAGTCAGTGAGTATTTAGTGAAATTTCATTCAGATATGTTGAAGTGACAGAGGGACCCCTTGCCATGCCAGTTTTTCCCTCACCAAAATGTAACCTGACTTAGGAGGGTTATTTAACCCCCTTCCCGACAAGCTAGCATATGTCTTAGGTCTTCTAGTTTCATATGATACAGACAAAGATGGATGGATTTTGTGAATTAATTTTGGATCATTCAAATGAAAATAGATTTAAATCGGAAAATTGATTTTTAAAACCCAGCCCTATTCTTGAGATACAAGACAACCGGACGCACGCACCCACACACGTATAGATGGAAGTGATGTTGTTGAGTTATTGAGCTGAAAGGACAGAAAGAAAAACTTCAGTGTTCAGGGTCAGGGTTCAGTGTCTTGCTCAGGGACACTTTGACATGTTACCAGAGGAGGGGAAAGAACCACCAGTCTTGTGGTTGAGGGGCGACCACTCTACCTCTGATCCACAGCCACCCCAAAGTGTTTCCTGGTGAATAATCTCTCTCATTTCTTTTCTGCCTTAAAGAATCACTTTGCAGCTTAACTGACAGTGTAAAATGAGACGTTTTCTTTGTCTGTCTGTCATTTAATATATATAATGTAAACAGTTGTGCTGATGTCACACGTTCCCATGGAAGGCTTTAAAGTCCTGAGCTTTGCTGAGATGAGTAAGCTTCCAGAGAGTAGAACCATCTGGGGAGGATGTGGAGCACCAGAGGAGGAAGCCAGAATGCTTCAGTCAGGAACCAAGAGGCTCAGAGCACGGGGGAGGTGTGTATGTATGTTTGTGTGTGTGTGTGTGTTTGTGTTTGTGTGTGTGTGTGTGTGTGTGTCTGTGTGTTGTGTGTGTGTGTGTGGGTCATGGTTACTCTGGGCTTACTCACTGCACTCTGACTAAGGTTTTCTCTCAATCTGCTGACACTCATTGTGTGTAATGGACACGGAGGAGTATTTCCTTCATGACTCGATGTACTTAAAACGACATATTTCCTAAACTCGCTCATGACCTTTACTTAAACTGCTAAACGAAACAAAGGATTACAAATACAACCATAATCACCTCACACCCACGCAAGTTAGACCAATGAATGTTCGCAGATCATTTGATACAATGATTTGAATATGACCAGTTGTGACCTTTATGTGTAGAGTTTGTACATTCTCTGAGTAGTTACGTCTGGTTTCCTACCACAGTTCAAACCATAGGCTGTAAAAATAATGGACAAAGCGTCCGGGCCTGAAAAGCAAAGCCAATGCGGAAGTTCCTTAAGCCTGCATTCTATCCAATTTCCAGCAGGGGGCGACTCCACTGGCTCCAAAAAGAAGTCCGTTTCTATGGAAGTCTTTGACTTATCACCTCAGTAAACATTTTCATAATGAGTTTATGATATCAATTGCTATTTTCAAGTCTTCTTCAATACAGCATGATGTTCATTTTCTAAATTAGGTCACTTTTTTATATAGATATGAAAGCAGGAGATTAAGGCTTAGCAATGCTAACCATGACACTGTGGACATTAAAATAGATCTGAACTTGTTTTTTGGGTGTTGTCCATGTTTTCATCTTAAACTTTGACCCTCTCACTGTGTGTTTTCATTTCAGATTATAGCATGTCATTAACTAGCACTTCTATCCTATGCTAGCTTCTGAAGGTATACTGTTTTTGCTGCTGAGTCACTTTGACATCCTGGATATTCTAGACCCCAGTGAATATCCGTGCACCACAATTTAGCACATTGACCATACACGTCCAGCCACGTACTGGGTTTCGAGTCTTGTTTCAAATAAATTGCTTTTAGGAGCTAATTTTCCCTCTCTCTTTCTCTCTGTCCTAAAGGATGGAATCCTGTGGCTCTTTTCTGTGACAAATGATTTGCCTGAATAATTGATGCTAATAACAATCCCAAGAAATAATTAAATCAGTGACTCCACTGACTGAGTGCCCTTCTTTTCCCATTTTTAGGGCCTGAGCACGAAGGTGCCCAACGGTCTGTGAGGATTATAATTTTTCTGCTGCGCAATCACATTTTTGAGGCCTTTAGGATGCTGAAAAACTCACAAAATTTAACACGTCAGACCTGGCGAAAATTGCAAAGCTCTGTAGTGATTTAGCTCGGGCGTGGTCAGCAAGCTCTATAGCACCCCCTAACGCACGCCATGGTTCGAAAAAGGTTCTTTGAACTTTATGAAATTTAGTGGGAATATTGTTCTAATCTTGAGGAACGTATATCATTTTTTAGTTTTTTTTCTCCTGACAGGAAGTCAGCCATCTTGGATTTTGTGCGTTCATTTTTATTTTATGAACACGTGTTTGAGGACTTTAGGATGCACGAAAACTCTCATAATTTTGCAGCCACGTTCGAAAAAAGTTAATACTTTGATTTGATATCACATTTAGGCTTGGGCGTGGCATGATGGCTCTATAGCCTCCCTTAATCAGTTTGCAAAAAATAATTTTGTTTGAGCAAACAAAAACCTATTCCATGCTCAATAAATGTATTTGCATGTTTGCTATTATCCATATTAACGTGCAATAATAAGCTCTCTCACGCAGTTTACTCATGTGCCCTCTCAAAAACTCTTTCTCTGCGCTCCGGTAGATGCTGCTATGCTCCGGTCATGTTTCTCTCACTCTCAACCTCTGCACTCTGTGCGCGCTCAACTGTTGACGCACTTGCTCAAATTTTCACAGCGTTATAAGTGTGCCACAAAACCAACCAATCGGAGAATTAAAGGTCAATTCTGATTGCATATACTGACTACAGTGGAGCTGTTCGACTAACATTACTGGATTAAAACACATTTTGGTCACTATTTTGTATTATTGACTTAGCTATAGCTGACGGCGGGGGTGGAGACTTCTTCTTTGGTGTTAATTCGGGGTGGCATTACTGACTGGACTGGGAGATACTTTGCTGAACAGCCCACAATGAGAGATCTCTAATGGTATTATGAGAAGCGTAAAACTATTTTCGGTTCATTATGAAACTGTGGCAGGACAAATTAGATAGAAATTATGGCGGGCCGCCACAGTCTGGTTAATGCATGGGAAACACTGATATATTTAAAATCCCTCATCAATCACTAAGCTCCTGCCTTGAAGAGATAAAGCTATGGATAAAAAAACTTCTTACAGCTAAATAGCTCCAAAACAGAAGCTATTTTAGTTGGCACACCACACCAGTCACCCCCCATAACCCACATCACCTTCTCTGGTCAAAACATACCCCAATCATTGACAGTAAGATTTGAGCCTCATCTCACATTTCAGCCCACATTAAACATCTGTGCAAGACTTCCTTCTACAGAAGTAGTGTACATCCAGAACAGCGCCGCTAGGATCCTAATGAAGGTACGAAAATACGACCACATCACACCCATCCTTCACTCACTCCACTGGCTTTCTGTCTCATTCAGAATTGAGTACCAAATCTCCCTACTCACCCATCAGTGCATCCAGGGCCCCTCCCTACTTTAAAGAACTACTCACACCACAAACCTCTTTTTCCAACTCTTTTTATTTGAATTTCACAATAAATGACATACAGCGGAGGCCATGGTGAATAAAGCATAATAGGTGACAGACCTGCATGAAGCTGGCCCCCCATGTCATCCAAACATTTTTAAAAACACTGCTATTTGTCTGTGCTACGTTTGTGCTGGTTTGTGCCGTAAAAAATATTGTTTGTGCTGTTAAGGGTTTTAAGTAATTCAACTTTACATTTTCTGGCCAGTGACATCAACCAGCCCCCCATTAACCTCCAAATCTCCCCAAAATGGTCTCAATTGTTTGTGCTTTGTTTATGCTGATTTGTGCTATTAAAACAAACATTTGTGCCACTATGTTTTTTAAGTTATAACGCTTTATAGGTTACACGCGTGAAGTCACCCAGCCCCCCATTAATGTCCAAATCTCCCCAAAATGGTCTCAATCGTTTGTGCTACCTTTGTGCTGATTTGTGCCGTTAAAAGAAACATTTGTGCTATTTCAGTTTTTACGTTATCAGGCTTATTTGTTACACGGCTACTATTTCGCGCTGCAAAGGCTTCTGACACCAGCCATCACTCCCATGAACGGGACATTCTAAAACGCTTAACGTGAAAAAGCTTAACGTGGTCATGAACACTTAAGCCTGTCAAAAAAACTAAACCGAAATCCAACGGTTATAGAAGTTATCTCACGTTAACGTTTTCTTCTTCATTGGCTCCTATGGTGAGGAAAAAGCTTAACGTGGTTTAATGTACCTAAACAATGATCAATGATTACCAAATTTCTCTCTCATAACCACTGAAAACTGTCAAAAAATCGAACCCAAATTCCAATTATTATGGCCGTTATCTGACATTAAGTGTTTCTGCTTCATTAGAGCATATTGTAAGGAGAAAGCTTAACGTGGTTTAATGTACCTAAACAATGATCAATCATCACCAAATTTCTCTCTCATATTGCTCCTCATAACCACTGAAAACTGTCAAAAAATCGAACCCAAATTCCAATTATTATGGGCGTTATCTGACATTAAGTGTTTCTGCTTCATTAGAGCATATTGTAAGGAGAAAGCTTAACGTGGTTTAATGTACCTAAACAACGATCAATCATCACCAAATTTCTATCTCATATTGCTCCTCATAACCACTGAAAACTGTCAAAAACTCTAACCCTCTAAGCGTTTCTGCTTCACATTTTCAGCAGGGCAGCGGAGCGGCTGTGGGTTGACTCTCCACGGTTCTCATGGGCTTTATAAGTCCTAACATGAAAAGGCTTAATGTGGTTTAATGTACCTAAACAACGATCAATCATCACGAAATGTCTCTTTCATATTGCTCCTCATAACCACTGAAAACTGTCAAAAAATGTAACCCAAAGTCCAATTATTATGGACGTTATCTGACATTAAGTGTTTCTGCTTCATTAAGGCTATTGTAAGGAAAAATGTCCCGTTCATGGGAGTGATGGCTGGTGTCAGAAGCCTTTGCGGCGCAAATAGTAGCCGTGTAACAAATATAGCCTGATAACGTAAAAACCGAAGTAGCACAAATGTTTCTTTTAACGGCACAAATCAGCACAAATGTAGCACAAACAATTGAGACCATTTTGGGGAGATTCGGACATTAATGGGGGGCTGGGTGATGTCACACGTGTAACCTATAAAGCATCATAACTTAAAAAACATAGTAGCACAAATGTTTTTTTGTAACAGCACAAATCAGCACAAACGTAGCACAAACGATTGAGACCATTTTGGGGAGATTTGGACATTAATGCCCCCATTATGTGTGATGTGATGTCACTGGCCAGAAAATGTAAAGTTGAATTACTTAAAACCCTTAACAGCATAAACGATAATTTTTACGGCACAAACCGGCACAAACGTAGCACAAACAAATAGCAGTGTTTTTAATAATTTTTGGATGACATGGGGGGCCAGCTTCACGCAGGTTTGAGACAGTATGTCAGATCCCCTCAAGTCCCTTACCCACCCGCAAACCAACCCAGATCAGGTCCAAACCAGACGGGGACAAACGACACAGATCCATGCACACAGACAAATACACACCAGTAAGGACATACAACATCCAAAAGATAAAAATAAATAAGTACATAAACAAATTAAAAGAAATACAGGAAGAGAGAAAAGAAAAAAAAAAAGTCTGAAACAGTCTAGAAGGAACACAGTCCTCCAAGTCAGGAGATAAACTGAGGGAGTCAACGAGTTCTAGGAAAGGGTTCCATGTCTCTAGGAATGTCGAGATAGAGCCTTTAAGTGAAGATCTAAGCTTCTCAAGCTTCAAATTGTCTAGCTCCTCTTTAATCCAACAGTCGTGTGTAGGGGGGCGGGAGAGCCTCCAGTTTAGCAAGATCAGTCTCCGGGCTAGCAGAGATGTAAATGCCAGGGGGGAATAGAGCTCCGTGAAGGACACAGATATGCCATCTTTGTATAGGCCTTTGACACTGACAACACCATTACTGTGCCAGGCCCTAAATGCCAGGTCTGAACTTGAAGGTGTAAAAACATGGTTTTTAAGCAGTAGGGTTAAGACAGAAGTAAGCCAAGTTTTTCCTAACTTGACTCCAGATCTTGAGTGAGAGTGATACAATCGGGCATGCGCCCACAGATGTTAAAGGCAGAGGGAGTTGAGAGCAGAGGACCGACCGCATTGGAAGGTGTGAACCTGCCCTTTCCAAATGTACCCAGACGGGTAACTGTAGATTTTTTTTCTCCTGAGAGGAAGTCAGCCATCTTGGATTTCGTGCGTTCATTTTTATTTTATGAACACGTGTTTGAGGACTTTCGGTGACCGAAAGAACGAGATCCAGGGTACAAGCGGCCAAATGAGTTTCCTCAGGAGGGTGGCTGGTGTCTCCCTTAGAGATAGGGTGAGAAGCACAGTCATCCGTGAGGAGCTCGGAGTAGAGCCGCTACTCCTTTGCGTCGAAAGGAGCCAGTTGAGGTGGTTTGGGCATCTGGTAAGGATGCCCCCTGGGCGCCTCCCTAGGGAGGTGTTCCAGGCACGTCCAGCTGGGAGGAGGTCTCGGGGAAGACCCAGGACTAGGTGGAGGGATTATATCTCCAATCTGGCCTTGGAACGCCTCGGGATCCCCCAGTCGGAGCTGGTTAATGTGGCTCGGGAAAGGGAAGTTTGGGGTCCCCTGCGGGATCTGCTGCCCCCGCGGATAAGCGGACGAAGATTGATGGATGGATGGATGGGAGGACAACCATCTTAATCAAATTTATCTGGCCGGCGAGGGAGAGTGGTAAGACCGACCAGCGGTCAAAATTACTTTTAGCTTTTTCGACCAGAAGTAAGACATTTTTGTCTGATATGGCCATTGTAATAAGACCCCCCAAGTAGCGAAATCCATCCTCTGCCCACTTAAACGACGATAAAGAGCGTGGGAGCTGCATAGCTAGAGGATTTATTGGTAGGAGCTTGCTTTTCTGATAATTGTAGCTGGAGTACGCGCCGAACCGTTCCAGAATGTTTAAAATCACTGGGAGCAAGACGGCTGGGTTAGAGATGTACAGGAGCAGGTCGTCCGCATACAGTGAGACTTTATGAGTTGTGCCAGACCATGTGATGCCTTTGAAACCTTCCTCTGAACGAAGCAAAAAGGCCAGAGGTTCTATCGCGATGGCGAACAGGAGTGGCGACAGAGGGCAGTCCTGCCTGGTACCTCTCCGGAGTGAGAAGAGGGGTGACAACGTGTTGTTAGTTTGAACTGAGGCCATCGGGATGAATATAATAATCTGACCCAGAGGATAAAATTGTCGCCCTACCTATCCATTGCCAGGGTCGAAGGCCTTTTCGGCGTCGAGGGACACCATGATTTCCGGGGTATCATTACGGTGAGTGGATGATGTTAAGTAGATGTCTGGTGTTGTGTGAAGACTGTCAGCCAGGCATGAACCCTGTCTGATCTAGCGACATAATGGAGGGCATCACCCGTTGAAGACGGAGTGCAAGAACCTTCGAGATAATTTTGAGGTCCACATTGAGGAGTGAGATTGGTCTATATCTGCCGCAAAGCAGGGGATCTTTCCCCTTCTTAAGAATTAGGGAGATAGTGGCCTTCGACAGGGTGTCTGGCAGGTGACGATGCCGAAATGCCTTGTTGTACAAATTTCTCAGGACTGGCGCAAGGAGAGCGGAAAATGTTTTGTAATACTCTACAGTGAAGCCATCCTGCCCCGGGGACTTAGCGCTCTGTAGCGAGTTAATGGCTCCTTGAATTTCGGCAGCAGTTATAAGACCACCCAAGTCATTCGTGGTTTTGACGTCTATTTGGGGGAAGGTTATATCATTAAGCGTGTCATCTGCAATGGGAGGGCAATCAGAGCATTCAGCATAGAATTTGGCAAATATTTCATTAATGTTGACAGGGTCAGCGTGGATCTCGCCTGTGCTAGCTCTAATGGTAGGAATTAGCCATGAGGTTGCCTTGGCTCTGGCCTGATGGATTTGGTAAACGCCGTGTTGAATTCAGCCAGGAGCGAAGTCTTGTGCTCAGCTAGCATAGCCGTTAGCATGGATACCACGGCGCTCGACAGCGAGTCATCCTTCTTTTGCTCCTCTTTCTTCGACCTGTTGGACATACTTTCGACGTAGTGAAGTGCTGCCAAATATAGTTAGATATCAATGGCTAGTTGTAGCGCTTTGGTTGAACTATAGAGAAAGTTAAAGATGAATAGGTTGGGAGCGTGGTAAAAGCGGCTACTCCAGCATGTCGCTCACCGGAAGTCAGCTGCTCCTTTGAACCTCTTTTTAATCTTGTTTTACTCTGTAGAACTTGGGGATTGCTTTTAACAATGAAAGGTGCTTTACAAATAAATGTATTATTGTCATTATTATAGAAAAACAGCCAACTTAAACTACTTGGTAAACATTGTCAACATCAGAGCAACCAGATCCATTACGCACAGGAGAGGAGAGAAAAAAGAGAGAGAGGGAGAGCGCAGAATGAGTGCCAGGCTACAACAACCCAGTTGCGCCGATCAGACGCAAAGAAAGACATATTGCCATCATTTGCAAAACCTTCAGACGGAGCAGATAGCGGGTACAAGTGATGCATAATTCATGGTGCTATCAGCAGCCGCAAATCTTTTTGTTTACATTTTTTTATTACCCCTCTGTGTTCTCTTTACCCTCACCACAACTGTTTGTTCTCCACCAGCCTCCATTTTACCCTTGTGGTGGCAGCAGCAGCAGCAGCCTGTTGGAGATCTGATAGACATCTCATGTGTCTAATAGTCCCTTTGTGAAGCCTACATTCCCTCATGGCCACTCTACTCTCACTGTGTCTCTGCTGTCACCTGCACTAGCACATTCAAACCCAAACACACAGATAGAAAAACAAGACTCGCCCTTCATGGCCCTATTGGCTCAAAGCATGTAGCTTTTAATAGGGTCTAAAATTCCTTACTGGTTATTAAAATGGGACAAATTCTAGTAAAGTAAACTATAATGAAACTGAAATTTTCTGAGGTCTCCCAAGAAACATTTCTAGTATCTTTTTATATATGTATATTAATTAACAATGAAATCATTATTTCATATCATTACTTCTCTCACTGGCTCGAATGTTTAAGAGGGAAATGTATACACATGTCACAGTGAGCTAGAGTAACAGCAGTTTGTGACAGAGGATAGCGATATTGTTCAGGTGACAGGAAACCAGTATGAATAGAGATAGTGAGAGGTTGAGCTGCAGTAGTGCAGGTGTCACCACAACAACGGAGTGACACCATGTAGGCCAGTGTCAGCAAGTTTGTGTTTTGGTTGTAAGTGTTTGAATGTAAGATTCTATTTTATTTTAAAGAGGCTAAAATTTGACTTTTACTGAATGTTTTTTTGGAAACCTGTATGGTTGTATGTAGAGCTGTTTATGGGCTGGATATCTATGCATAACAGCCATCGAAGGATGTCTGTAACAACTGTGTTAGTCAGCCAACAGTTTCTGGCCACCCAACTCCACACACTCTACAGATAATAAGCCCTAATGAATGGGCTGGCTTCCCTGGGGCGTTTGTCAAACGAAGCAGACTACACAACCATGCTAATGGCACTGGGCATGGCAAGGACACACAAGGAAGTCTAATTAACCAAAACTGGTAGAATGTTATTGCAAAGGAATTACATTTTACATCAGACCTGCACATTTGTTTTTTTTACAGTGAGTGTAAAAATATATATTTCTCATCGTCAGTGAGCATTGCATCCTCATGATGCAAAAAGCAATTAGTAATACCAAAGATTACTGCAAATACATTATACAACTGCATCATGTTTTTCTGTTTATTTTGGGGTGTTTCAGAACTGAATCCTCCTCCACAACAAGGCTGGAAATTGAGTTTGAATTACAACCATTTTGTAAGAATCTGCAGCGTTTACCTCTGCATCCCAAATGGAGAGTTTTTTGGCTGGTCCTGGTTGATTAGAGGCCTAATGCTGACTGAAGAGCATGAAATTACTGAGACAGGCTTGGCTTTGTCAGTGCGCGCACACACACACACACACACACACACACACACACACACACACACAACCAAGGCACAGAATAGTGATTCTCACTTATCCCACTTTGGCCTGCTGTTCACCTCTTTACTTTATTCCAGGCATTACTCTGCAAGTTCAGTACATGGAAAACCGATCAGTCTAGTTGAATCTGGTGTTTGCTGTTGAAGGAACTGAAGTCAATATATTTTTTAGGTAGCTTATGCATCTTGTAGTCAGTCGTGGAATGAGTCATATCACTGTCAGCTATGTTGTGTACAGCACGTGAAAAATCTGTGTGTGCGTGGTCAAGGACAGAAACTATACAACATCTGCTACGTCGTAAATCATTTGACCCAAACAACATTGAGATTGATCATAGTCTGCTATCAGCAGACGAAAACATTGCAGTCAAAAATAAATCATGCCTGCCTCACTTTGTAACTAACATCTAGATGTATAGAACAGAATACTGTACTGCTAATCAGAACCTTTAGCCTGAGTTTTATCTGGAGAATAAGTATATTCAGATTTCCTATATTGCTCATAACCTTTTGTAACCTACTGCTGTTGGTTACATTGCATGTTGCCAGAATAGAAATACATTTTTCTCAAATATTCAAACGTGGTTGTAAATAATTTCTGTAATCATGGTAATCTGGTGTGTTTACATTTCTGTTCCTTAAAAGAGTTGTCATAGCCCTCATGCCAAAAAAAAACAAATGCTGATCCCTTGTGGCTGTGGCAAGTTTTGTTCAAGTGACTAAACCACAAATCTATACAGCAGTTTTTAAAGTGCCCATATTATGAAAAAAAATCTGGGATTTGGGGTGTTATTTTGTGTCTCTGGTGCTTCCATACGCATACAAACTTTGAAAAAAAAACATCCATGCTGTTTTGAGTGAGATAGGGGTTTCTGAATGTGTCCTGCCTTCAGTCTCCGGGTGAGCTGTTCAAAATCTGCACGGCTTTCTACGTCACTAGCCGAAATGAGGGGTCTAGGGGGCTAACCGTTAGCATGCTAGCGCTAGCATGCTAGCTCGTTCTCAATGGCAAAACACTGCTACAACACACACAAATTCACCCTAATCTACAAAATAAATTGTATAGAACTACTTACATGTCCCTGTTCTGCAGGTATTTCATGCAAAGTTGGAAGTGCGCCCTCGTTTAGAAGAAGTCTCCCGGCTAATCCTGCCTTGTACAGGCCGAAGTTGGAGAAACAGCTAGCTAGCTCATGTAATCCTTAGCTAGCTACTGCGCATGTGCGACTGCCAACAAAGATGTTACAGAAGTTGAGATGTCTCACTCTGTAGCTAAAACAGAGACCTGACACAGGGTGAAAAGCGGAGCTGCAGCAATGTGCAGTACAACAAAAATATGGTGTTTTTTGAAAATTAAACCATGTAAACCTATTCTGATACAATCTCAAATTACAATTTTGAACCTGAAAATGAGCATAATATGGCCACTTTAAAGTCTTATTTTAAACAATTCTTAATTACTATTTCATACCATGAAGGTACAAACTCTTCTACAAACAGTAGAATCGAGAACAAGTCCATAAGCTTCAAGTATGTTATATTTCATGGCATCATCTTCTTAGCTAAGGTGCAGTCGGTAGAGATGTGTTTTTAGCCTGTAGCTCCGTAGCTTAGCCAAACCTGCGAGGCTTTCAATTGATGCATGCTTGGAACTGAGAGCAAACAGTACAGTATTAGATTCAATTCAAATAATAATTAATAACATACATGATCCTTTATTGTTAAAGAATAAATAAAAAAACAATAATCACATAAAATAATTAATGGTATTGGTCTCTGTCTGCCATTCTCGCCAAAACATATAGGACTTACTTAAACATACTGACTTCATTGAGAAGACCTTTGCAATTTTATCAGCCATTTCTAATCATCTCAATCACTGCAATAATATATTCATCAAACCCTAACAACAATATGAACAGCACTCTTCATAAATGCAACATAACAGTAACAATGACTGTTGATGAATAATTATACAAATAATGGTCATAATGTTAATCAGAATCAGAAAAAGATTTATTGCCAGGTAGCATTTAGTAGGAATTTGCCTCTGTTGATGGTGCATGCATAAAAACATATTTAAACAATAATATGAAATAATCAAACAATAAATACAGAAACAAATAACACATACATATAATTATATAACATTAAGCAAAAAAATGCCTGTGGGCTTTAGTGCAGGATGTGCAGAAATGTTGAGGGATGTGCAAAAGTTCAGGATATGTAGAATGTGCAGAGGACAGGATGTAGGGTTAGATTCAATGTCAGTGGGGGACCGAGGCCTTTTTAACGAGGCTGACTGCAGAGGGGAAGAAACTATTTTTATGGCGTGAGGTTTTTGGTCCTGACTGCAGCCTTCTGCCAGAGGGGAGAGGTTCAAAACGTTTGTGTCCAGGGTGAGAGGGATCTGCTACAATCTTTCCTGCCCGCCTCAGCATCCTGGAGGCAGATAGGTCCTGGAGAGACGGCAGATTGCAGCCAATCATCTTCTCAGCAGAGCGGATGATACGCTGCAGTCTTCCCTTGTCCTTAGCAGTAGCAGCAGATTGTACTTATCCCCACCAGAGACGAGTCCAATGAGGCTGGTGTCGTCTTGACGGACTGGTGACTGGAGGCAGCTATTGGTGCAGAGAGAAGAACAGAGAGGGAAAGGACGCAGCCTTGAGGGGAACCCGTGCTGACACCCCCTAGCCTGGTTGACACCGGACCCTTCTCAGTTGTAACTGAGAGTGGGTCTGGGCAGGGTTCATTCGCAGCTCATTTTCACCAACGGACACCACTCAAATGCCTCTGGGCGCATTGGATAGTCCTTCAACCAAACAAACCACGATCCAGGTGACGTAGCAGCAACAGCGGCATCAACGGGTTGCTGCGCTTTGGTAGCCATCATGTTGAATGTCAACAAAAAGCTGCTCGCCGTCGCTGCGCAATCGTCATCGTGTAAAGCCCGCCTCAACGGTTGTGATTGGTGTAAAGCCCGCCTCAACGGTTGTGATTGGTGCCTCGACTTGGAAAAAATGGAAATGGGCTTGAATGGGCTCTTGGCCAGACTGACTTGCAGAGCAAATCTCAAATTTGTCGGAAGTTTGTCAGGGTTTTCCCAGGCTAGACAACCCCACATTCCTTTTAGAAATTCCTCAATTAGTGTCATTAATTAATTGAGTGGCTTGTTTGAATTTTGTTGACTAATCACAACAGAAGTGGGCCAGCTGACCAATCAGAGGACTGGGCTTTTCGGGAAGGTGGGCAAAGAGCTCAAACAGAGTGTTTTAGGTAGAGACACTGCAGCAATGTATGGCAAGCCATTTTAACATGTAATAGCTAGACTGGATATTTATAGCAGATATCTGTAATTCAATTATTCCTAGTCAAAAAGAACATTTCAGATATCCACAATAACATTCTTCCTATCTACAATTGTCATTTCAGATATCCACCACATCATTTTTACTCGTACAAATGACATCACGTTTCCCATCCATGTGTATGGGGCTTTTAAAGTTATATATACTAAAAATTAGTATAATAGGGGCTCTTTAAATGAATGGCAATATTGTAATTATATTGTAATTTAAGTGGTATTTTAATGCATGTTAATTAAAATCCATCGGAGTTACTGCTGACTGAGCAGATAAGGCACCAGGATTGCCTAGCTGCACAGAATAATTCTCCATGGTAATTTATTTACCACTGCTTTCATAAAACCGAGTCACGGTTTAATAAAGCCAGGATAAGTGGAAAAACCCAGCTTAATCCGCTATATGTGAAATAGCCCTGTGGTATAATAATGAAAGTAAATAGGATCAGTATGATATCATTGAAGTTAATAAAGAAATACTGTACTGTATGGCCCTCAATAAGTAGAATGTTGATACAATAATAATAACTAGAACTGCAAGCAGTTATGACAGGGCCCAAGCCACCCACGGCAGTCGCCCCCGACGCCCCGGGGAGTGCGCGAAAGCGGAACCCGAAGCCTGGCAGCGGGGAGGCAAACGTCGGTAAATATCCAGAGGTGTGAGCTGCGACGTCTGTGGTACGTCGTCGTTGCAAATGTAGCCTTTAACAGTTCATCTCCATGCATATACAAACTACCTTTTAACAATGCTCTACAATAAACAAACTTCTTAACCCCCCTGACCACAGGGGACAGCAGAGAGAAATGAGAGAGTGACTGAGAGGGTGGAGCCCCCTCCACCCTCTCAGTCACTCTGAGGCAGGTGTGATGGTTGAAGGAGCAGGGGAGGTGGTCACGTTGTTGTAAATGGTGTCATAGGTGCCGATTTATGTTTTCCTCTGTGGGTGCTGACAGGTGCACGCCCTTTAAAAAAACAAAAGTTGTCAAAAGTTGTTTGCATTTCAGAACCTTAGGAAATGGACAGCGGCTGACACAAACACACATGCCTATTAACTCGATAACAAAGCCGTAAAGTAGGCTTTCAACTCAGGACAGCGCCACTTCTCACAAATACGGATAGGATTGGAGATGAAAAGTTCAACTGACACGTAACCGCGATCAGCTTCGTGGGAAATTAAGAATCAATGCCACCGACATAACCAATCACACTATGACAGACTCTCCACTTAGCACCAACTGCAATGTTTAATTGTAAATGAATGTAGCCTACTGGCAGTCTGGCACACGTGGGTGCTCAGTATTTTCATTGGCGCCTATGAATGGTGTTGATTTTGGATTGAAAAAGTGAGAGAAAAGAGTTGCATTTGTCCACTGTGAAGGTTGTAGAAACTTTATCAGGTGGCTTAAGAAGGTTGTTTATTGTAAAAAACCAGAGGAGCACGCAAAAGTGAAAACCAAAACATAACGTAGGAGGCAAACATCAGTAAATATTGAGAAGTGTGAGCTGCAAGGTCTGTGGTACATTCCTATTGCAAATATGTCATTAACATTGAGTAAAAGGGCCAAAACTCGTCTACGTTGATTATAGCGCCCCCTAATGGCCGATCTTCGCCAAATTTGGTAGAGAGCCTCAGAGCCGCATGCCGAACTAGCATCACAAGTTTCGTGTTGATTGCATTTACTGTGGCAGAGATATTGCAATTGCAAATTTCCCATTAAAATGCATTGAGTTATTGGCCCAAACAAATAAACGTTGCTTATAGCGCCCCCTTAAGGCCGATCTTCGCCAAATTTGGTACAGAGCATCTTAGTGGGATGTTGAACAATGATGTTGAACAAGTTCTTTGCTGATAACATTTAATTTGGCCGAGATATGATATGATACGTGTGCTAGCTATGAAAATTTGTTTGGTCGTCAAATGCGCATACTTTAACGTAGCAAAATTCCTTGAGTAACTTTTGGTCACGTCCATCTGGAGATGCTACGTACCAGGTTTCGTGCTGATCCGTCGCACGGCCTAGGACAAGTTCTAAAAAGTTGGTATTGCACGATATTGCGAAAAAGATTTTAAGCAGAAATGGGCGTGGCCTATATCATGTTATTCAGCTTGATTCAAGGAACACGTGGATGTAATTAGGTTTTCTAATGTGCGATGTGTAATGTGGGATTAAAGGCAAAAAAACATTATAGCGCCACCTAGTGGTCCACATGTGTAATTTTTGGTAGGTGTGGTCCATGAGCCATTGTCTATCTACCCTGTAATTTTTAAGTTGTTCACATTAGTGTAAGTGGTGAATCTAGACTTTGGTCCCATAGGCCACGCCCACTTTGACAATCAATACCTCAATACCCCACTCGAGGGTTGGCCTCAGGAGTGGCCCTAGATGGTACCCATCAAATTTTGTAAAAATCGGATGAGCCATTCATGAGATACAAACTTTTTGTACTTGTAGCGCCCCCTAGTGACCGATTTCCGTAAAACGCGTAGGGGACCTTCAGAAGGTCATGCCAAACAAGAATCTAAAGTTTGGTGTTGATAGCATTTATTTAGGCCAAGATATGGCAAAGTTGGTGTTTTCATAGCTAGCTACACAAATTATTTCATGCGTAATATGCGCAATTTTTATCCTATAAAAATTATTTTTATTAAATTTTTGTCAGGTTGGTCTGGAGATGTTACGCTCCAAGTTTCGTGCAGATTGGTCGCACGGTCTAGGATGAGATCGAAAAAGTAGGTTTTTGATAAATCACGATTTTTTACGCATAAAAGTTTAGGTGGAAATGGGCGTGACCTATATCACGTGATTCAGTTGGATCCAGGGAACGCGTGGATATATGGTTTTTGAATGTCCGGTGTATGGTGTGGGAGTTATAGGACCAAACGCTTTTTATCTGCTATAGCGCCACCTAGTGGTGGAAGTGGGTCAATTGTTGCGCCTGAGGTCCTTGCGGAGTTTGGGACCAGTCCTGAAAATGGCAACCCCCCACCATGTATGGTTTAGGCTGTAGTCGGAGTTTTAGGCGGAGAAGAATAATGGAAAATAAAAATGATTAATAAAAATTAAGATTAATCCTTAGAAAAACAATAGGGTTCCACAGCCCTGTTCTTGCAGACTCGGGCTTGGACCCCTAAAAAACAAATAATATTAATACAGTATATTAATATTACAATTTTTATTTTTGCCTCATATTGTGGCAGGAGAAGACATATTTAGCTGCTAGCCATGCCTTAATCTTCACAAAAGTTGTTTTTGTCCTCAGGGTAGGCCATGGGTGGCCAACCAGTTCAGCATAAAGAGCCACAAAAAACCTCGCACCATAGCAAAAAGCCACACAACACATGCACGTCCACACTACAACAGCAACAGTGACTTCCAGATCTGATGACAGTCATAATACATAGCAGTTTTCATAGTTTTTTTTTTCTTACTTAGATTGACTCAGTGGGAAATCTGACAGTCTTTGTTATCCACAATCCTTTTCAGGTCTTGCTAGAACTCGGTTGTGCTACTCGAAGCGACTCTTTCACTCGTTTGTCACTAGAGGGGTTTCAAACAATCTGATTCAGCAGTGAAAGGGTTAATGAGGAAGGTGATCTGTGGCAGCTTTTTTTTCCTCGGGTTGCAGAATTTGTCCTCAAAAGTCTGCTGCATTATTTTTTATTTTAAAATAATTGGCAAATGTATTGGCAAGTGCATTCCATTTTTTTTTGCACTTATCTGAAATGTTTCAAAAAGTTACAAAAAAAATAAAATAAAAAATCCACCAATAACACAGCCCCCAGCCACACAGTAAGAGGCTCCAAGGAGCAGGCAAAGAGTCGCATACGGCTCAAGAGCCACAGGTTCGCCACCCCTGGGGTAGGCAGTTAAGCCTGGTGTAATATTTTCAAATTTTTTGAAATATTTTATTCTTATTTCTTTGTATCTTGGACATGTACATAAATATATTTCTGTTTCAATGTCCTGGTGGCAGTGTGTACAGACACATTCCTGATTTCTCAGGAGAGCTTTGTATATAAGGGAACTTTTTACATTATTACATTACATTACATGTCATTTAGCTGACGCTTTTATCCAAAGCGACTTACAATTAAGTGCTTTCAACTGTGAAGGTTCAAACTCTAGACAACAAGTAGTAAGTGCAAATACATTAGCTTTAAATAGGCAAAGCTACAAAGAGACAAATGAAAGTGCAGGTTCAAGAATTTTTATTTATTTATTTATTTTTATCCGAGGTGTAGTCGGAAGAGATGTGTTTTTAGCCTTCGGCGGAAGATGTGTAGGCTTTCGGCCATCCTGATATCGATGGGCAGCTCATTCCACCATTTGGGAGCCAGGACAGTGAACAGTCGCGATTTCGTTGAGAAACTTTTATCAGCTTGATTTAAATGCTGCCAACATATAATTAGGGGTCCAAGCCCGAGTCTGTAAGAACGGGCAATAGCAAAGCTATGCCGTTCATACAGCAGGGCTGTAGAACCCTATTGTTTTTCTACTGATTAATCATCATCATACATTATTTTTATTAGGGGTCCAAGCCCAAGTCTTCAAGAACCGGCGGTAGCAAGAGCTACGCCGTTCGCACAGCAGGGCTGTAGAACCTTATTGTTTTTCTACAGATTTTTTCTTCATTATTATTCTTCTCCGCCTAAAACTCAGACTACAGCCTAAACCGTACATGGTGGGGGGTTGCCGTTTTGAGGACTGGTCCCAAACTCCGCAAGGACCTCAGGCACAAAAATTGACCCACTTGCACCACTAGGTGGCGCTATAGCAGAAAAAAACGCATTTGGCCCTATAACTCCCACACCGTACACCGGACATTTAAAAACCATATATCCATGCGTTCCCTACATCCAACTGAATCACGTGATATAGGCCACGCCCATTTCCGCCTAAACTTTTATGCGTGAAAAATCGCGATTTATCAAAAACCTACTTTTTCGAACTCCTCCTAGAGCGTGCGACCGATCTTCATAAAATTGGGCATGTAGCATCTCCAGACCGACCTGACAAAAGGTTAATAAAAATAATTTTGATAGGCTAAAAATTGCGCATGTTATGCACAAACAAATTTGTGTGTGTGTGTGTAACTATTAAAATACCAACTTTGTCATATCTCAGCCAAAATAAATGCTATCAACGCCAAACTTTAGATTCTTGTTTGGCATGACCCTCTGGAGGTCCTCCACTTGTTTTACGAAAATTGGTCACTAGGGGGCGCTACAAGTTCAAAATGTTTATATCTCATGAACGGCTCATCCGATTTTTACAAAATTTGAAGGGTACCATCTAGGGACACTTCTGAGGCCATCTCTACAGTGGGGTACTGAGGGGTCAAAGTGGGCGTGGCCTATGGGAACCAAGTCTAGATTTACCACTTACAGTAAATGTGAACAACTTTAAATTTACTGGGTAGATAGACAATGGGTCATGGACCACACCTACCAAAAATTACACATGTGGACCACTAGGTGGCGCTATAATGGTTTTCTGCCTTTAACTCCCACACTACACATCGCACATTAGAAATCCTTACATCGACGTGTTCCTTGAATCAAGCTGAATCACATGATATAGGCCACGCTCATTTCTACTTAAAATCTTTTTTGCAATATTGCGCAATGCGAAAAACCAACTTTTTTGAACTCGTCCTAGGCCGTGCGACGGATCAGCATGAAACCTGGTACGTAGCATCTCCAGATGGACCTGACCAAAAGTTACTCAAGGAATTTTGCTACGTTAAAGTATGCGCATTTGACGACCAAACAAATTTTCATAGCTAGCTACCACACACGTATCATATCATATCTCGGCCAAATGAAATGTTATCAGCAAGGAACTTGAGATATTTGTTCAACATGCCACTCTGATGCTCTGTACCAAATTTGGCGAAGATCGGCCTTTAGGGTGCGCCATAAGCAGCGTTTATTTGTTTTGGCCAATAACTCAATGCATTTAAATGGGAAATTTGCATATGCAATATCTCTGCCACAGTAAAAGCAATCACCACGAAACCTGTGGTGCTCGTTTGGCATGCGGCTCTGAGGCTCTGTACCAAATTTGGCGAAGATCGGCCATTAGGGGGCACTATAATCAACGTAGACATGTTTTGGCACTTTAACTCAATCACTGTTAATGACATATTTGCAATGGGATTGTACCACAGACCTTGCAGCTCACACTTCTCAATATTTACTGATATTTACCTCCTACCATTACGTTTTGGTTTTTGCTTTCGCATGCTCCCCTAGTTTTCTACAATAAACAAACTTCTTAACCCACCTGACAAAGTTTCTACAACCTTCACAGTGGACAAATGCAACTCTTTTCTCTCACTTTTTCAATCAAAAATCAACACCATTCATAGGCGCCGATACTGTGGGTGCTACGGAGTTTGAGCACCCACGGAAAATACTGAGCAGCCAAGAGTGCCAGTAGGCTACATTCATTTACAATTAAACATTGCAGTTGGTGCTAAGTGAAGCGTCTGTCATAGTGTGATTGGTTATGTCGGTGACATTGATTCTTAATTTCCCACGAAGCTGATCGCGGTTACGTGTCAGTTAAACTTTTCATCTCCAAAGCTATCTGTATCTGTGAGAAGTGGCGCTGTCCTGAGATGAAACCTACTTTACGGCTTAATTATCGAGTTAAAAGGCGTGTGTGTTCGCGTCGGCCGCTGTCCATTTCCTAAGGTTCTGAAATACAAACCATTTTTGACTACTTTTTTTTAAAGGGCATGCGTCTGTGAGCACCCACGGAGGAAAACATAAATCAGTACCTATGACACCATTTACAACAACGTGACCACCTCCCCTGCTCCTTCAACCACCACACCTGCCTCCCCCCTCCACCCTCTCAGTCACTCTCTCATTTCTCTCTGCTGTCCCCTGTGGTCAGGGGGGTTAAGAAGTTTGTTAATTGTAGAGAATTGTTAAAGGTAGTCTGTGTATGCATGGAGATGAACTGTTAACCACTACATTTGCAACAGCAATGTACCGCAGACGTTGCGCCTCAGACCGTACCACAGACCTTGCGGAACAAACCTCTCGATATTCACCAATGTTTGCCCCCCCACGTAATGCTTTAGGTCCCGCTTTGGCGCAGCTCCCTGGGTCATCGGGGGCGAGTGGCGCAGCTTCCCGGGGCGACTGGCATCGGAGGCTTGGGCCCCGTCATAACTGCTTGCAGTTCTAGTTAGGGGTCCAAGCCCGAGTCTGTAAGAACGGGCAATAGCAAAGCTATGCCGTTCATACAGCAGGGCTGTAGAACCCTATTGTTTTTCTACTGATTAATCATTATTCTTTTCCATTATTCTTCTCCGCCTAAAACTCCGACATGTACATGGTGGGGGGTTGGCATTTTCAGGAATGGTCCCAAACTCCGCACGGACCTCAGGGGCTAAAATAGACCTACTTCCACCACTAGGTGGCGCTATAGCAGTTATAGGGCGTTTGGCCCTATAACTCCCACACCGTACACCGGACTGCTGCCATCAATGCCGCTCGGAGGCTCTCTACCAAATTTAGCAAAGATCGGCCGTTAGGGGGCGCTATAATCGACGTAGACGTGTTTTGGCCCTTATTAGTGTTGTCATTTAAATTATACAATTCGTAAAGAGGAAAAGTTTTTGTAACTTTAGAAAGATGGTGAAAAAAATGATTGTCGTATTCTCAAAATTCTGATTGTACCTGAATGCGACAAAATGGTTTTGTGATGGGACAGGTTTCAAATCTCACATACAACATATTTGATTTTTATAAAGTGTAAAAAAAAAAAACAGTTTACATCAGGGGTCATCAACTACATTTTTCCAAGGGCCAGAATTTTTCTAAGCAGACACTCTGGAGGCTGGACTTTCAAATACTTACAGTAATTCTTATATACAGTCTATGGCAGCCACTGACCAAGCGGGAGTGAGAAAGGGTCAAATTCATTTTCTAGTTTTTGATATGAAGACGAGACATGTGTGTGACTCGAACATCTCACATTTACCAGCAAAATATACAGCGAAAGACCGTGCAAAACATTTCAGACCGTCCTGCCAACCTGTATACATTTTAACATCAGTGTACGCTGTAACCTTTTTTCACTCGGAAGTCAGCGGCTGCCGTTTCAATCTGTCGGCTCTCTGCAGCGGGCGGGGCTGCTCCGTTTCCCCCGCGACTGACACGCACACACAAACACACACACACACACACAGACCTACAGGATGACCTAAATTGAGGACAGCTGCACTCGTTATTTTTATTAAGTGCAATGATAAGTTAAAGTCCAATAAGTACTTTATTAAACCGTATGAATGTGTGTCCCAGGCCAGGATAGGAAATTAACTAACAATGTAAAGATCAACAAGCCACTGACAATGACATATTTGATTCATTCAATACATTCTTATTTTGTGTCTTAAATCCACCAGCCTTTTTCATATTTTACCAACATTTGCAGCATCCTGAGCCTTTGGACTGGATTGCTAAGAGAACCTGATAAATATGATAACCTGATGTTTTTTAAATATGTCATTAGTTACTTAGCTGTTTTAAATGAAGTGGTTAAGTAGTGTATTGTTTACTTACTGTATATAGCATACATGTTTGTCAAAGTTATGAATTAGAAAACAAAAATATATTGTAATGTGATATATTAAATATAAAATAGACAAGAATATCAGTAACTGTAATTGTTTCCAACCACGCAGTTATCCTGCTGCAGCTGATATTGAGGGATATTTAAAAAGCACAACTAAAAACTATAGTTATAAACATGATAGAGAAATCATAGGGAAGGAAAAAATTGTATAATGCTAATGAAGCTTTACTAAAATGCTCCACATCATCAATGTTGTAAAGAAAACTGCTGTTTTAAAAAAAAAAAAAATGAATGTGACACAAATGATCTACTGGAATGTAGAGCATGCCCAAGATGGGTGACGTTAGTGAAATGAGGACGGATAAGGTTGGGACTGGGAACAGACTGGGAAGAAAAAAGATACCGCTGAGATAGGACGTTATCTGAAAATTAAAATGTCGGGGCTTCAATATCATCTCTTGACATATAACACCCTGCAAAGTAAAGCAGCTTCTTCATCAACGGGATCATCGACACAAGGAAATGCCATGTTTTTAGAAAAAAAAAAACGTTTTATAGTCTGCCTAACATGGTTAATAAACCAACACAATGTATTTTATTCATGCCGATAACAAACTGGTCTAAAATGCGCCTGATACAGACTGACTGAATGAATGAGGAAATGAGAGACTGTTGTGTCAGAGGGAGGAGACTGAGAGAAACTCGAGGCTTATTGAAGAAAACCTGCTCCCGACCAGGTTAGGTTCACAGGCTCAGTTACCATAGTAACTGACTCTGAGGTGAAGTTACCATAGTAACTGACTCTGAGGTTACCTCTCTTTCTGAAACCGAAAACCCAGAGTTTCCCTCATCTCAGGGTTAACAAACTCAGAGTTTTCGCTAAACCTGCTTTCTGAAACAGGGCCCAGGTGTGATATTCAGATGTATTGATCCTATGCAGGTGTTGTTACACGTGGTCTGCCACTGCGAGGATGACCAGCTGTGCTTCCTGTCTCCCTGTAGCACTGTCTTAGGCGTCTCACAGTAAGGACATGGCAATGTATTGTTAATTGTGGGTAGTGTAGTTTTTTCCCATAAGATCGCAGGAGAGTTATGGTTTTTTTTAAACTAGGTTGAGCCACATGTCTCAGCTTACTACAGAAAAAATCCAGAAGCCAAAAGACTCAAAAATTGATTTTATATGAATTTATTTCTACATATATGTCTGTGCGTTTTTCTGATTTCCATTTGAAAAGTGCAAAGAAAAAAGCCAATAAAGTACAAAATAAAACACTTCTCAAATACACAAACACACCCACATCAATCATACACATACTTGAAATAACTATATACATAAATATATAGAAATAAGTCATTATAAACTGCACAGGGTGTGATATGCTTATAGGCGGCCCTGTTTTTGCTTTGACACAGCTCCAGCCATTACAGGGTTAAAATTTCACTGGCACATTTGGTCTCTATCGACTTGTCTGCTCATTGGCTAAAAATGTAGACGGGTCTTAGATCATTTAAATCTAACTGGTCCGAGCAAATGTCGCTCGAGTACACGTGGGCCAAAACGCGTCAGAGGAGACTTCAGCTTTCTTATTGGTGTATCACAGCCAAACCTGCACCGATTGGCTTATACCAGGTATCCATGGAAACCTTAGAAGTCAGAGAATAGAGTGACGCCCACATCAAGTTGCTAGGACCCTCAGGAGAGAAGCGAGCAGCGTTAGAAGTGCGGAAATGAAAAACAGTTCAGCGATTTCCCATTGTGATTCGGCCAGAAACGTCAAGATTGTGAGGCGAACAGCTCGTTTTGGATATAATGGCTTGGATATTCCATTTCCTTGGACTCTTGGGGATTTAAGAAAAAAAAGTTTTGGGCAAAAAATTCACGCAGTGGCTAAAGGGACAAGGAAACAGGTAAGGATGCACTACACACGGGCTGCGCTGTTTACGCTGTATTGTTTTATTTATTATAACTTTGTAGCAGTTGTGTAACTGCTGTAAATCATCTTATGCTTTCTGTGTGGGCTTAATGGAATCCTGAGACTCTAAGCTTTCAATTGTGTGTCGCATGGCTGTATATTTTGAAGATTTAATGCTTTAAAGTTATAAAAACGTTTATAAATGGAGATTACAGCGACGCCACAGCCACAAGCTGTGCCGTAGATGGCACAGTGAAACTCCACCTGACAAAGTTTCTACAACCTTCACAGTGGACAAATGCAACTCTTTTCTCTCACTTTTTCAATCCAAAATCAACACCATTCATAGGCGGCGATACCGTGCAATTAAACATTGCAGTTGGTGCTAAGTGGAGCATCTGTCATAGCGTGATTGGTTATGTCGGAGGCATTGATGCTTAATTTCCCACGAAGCACCCACGGAGGAAAACATAAATCGGCGTCTATGACGCCGTTTGCAACAACGTGACCACCTCCCCTGCTCCTTCAACCACCACACCTGCCTCCCCCCTCCACCCTCTCGGTCACTCTCTCATTTCTCTCTGCTGTACCCTGCGGTCAGGGGGGTTAAGAAGTTTGTTTATTGTAGAGAATACTTAAAGGTAGTCCGTATAAGCATGGAGGTGAACTGTTGACCGCTACGTTTCCAACGGCGACGTACTGCAGGCGTCGCGGCTCGCGCCTCTCGATATTTCGCGACGTTTGCCTCCCCGCCGCCCAGCTTCGGGTTCCGCTTTCGCGCGGTCCCCTGGGCGTCGGGGGCGACTGCCGTGGGTGGCTTGGGCCCCGTCATAACTGCTTGCAGTTCTAGTTGATCTTTATTTGGAGTTTAATTTTCAGAGGGGGTGTTTTCAATTTCTATGTAAGTCAACATTTGAAAATAAGTCCACAGTTTTGAAGGCCAAATAATTTCCAAATGGTGTCTGTTGAACTGTTGACTGTACTCTCTCTTCTGGCCTCTTTTCTGCAGGAGGAACCTGACCAAGCTGTCTCTAATCTTCAGCCACATGCTGGCTGAAATCAAAGCCATCTTTCCAGGAGGGCAGTTCCAGGGGGACAGTTTCAGGATCACCAAAGCTGATGCAGCTGACTTTTGGAGGAATTTCTTTGGAGAAAAGTAAGCTTCACTTCATCTTGGCTTCATATTTTGCAGATTTGAGTCGGTGCTCCCCTTTTTAATATATCAGGATTTCATACTTTGATAAGAAGAAGCTGCTGTCAGGATCTTCATATTGTCAAAGTCTGTGGATGTTTCTTGTTTTTTCATCTCCAGGGTACTTTCACTTTCTTGATAGTTCAAACATGTGCATGCTGATTCCCAGATGTGGGAGCACCTCCAAGACAGTGTGACACACCGCACACACAGCACTGCTTACACACACACACACACACACACTCTACATTGTCTGTACTGTGTCACCTTTTGCCAGCTTTATGGGTCAGTGTTCAAGGTTCTTCATTGGTCATGTGCACAACAATAACAGAAGTAGTCATTGGCAAAGGAAATCTTTACCAGGTAAAGCGTCATGTGATGAGCACAGAACTCATAGTTCAGCAGTCTTGTGGCCTGTGGGATGAAGCAGTCCCTGAGCCTGGTGGTGTGCAAGGTTATAATAGTTTTGAATTTTCAATTAGTTTATTTTAACATTTTTAATTTAAGTTTAGTTTAGTTTGAGTTAGTTTTCAGAGTGTGTTTGTTGGATTTGGTTTAGTTTCAGTTTTTCAGAAAGGTTTAGTTTTAGTTCTTATATATTTAATTTTAGTTTGTTTTTGTTAGGGCCAGGTATAATGAGAAGAAGTACCTACTTTTCATATACAGAAATACCTACTTTTCATATACAGAAAAGCCATGATGTTTAATGTTTAATCTTTAGTGGGCTACTTTAGTGTCCGCTGTGAAGCAATTACGGCACATCACCATCTCGTTTCAAGTCTGTTCAATTTCTGTGGTTCAATGTCACAAGAGTTGACTCTTGTGACATTGACTACTTTTTTCAGTAGTGATATATTATAGCTGAAAAATTGAAACCAAAATTGATTTACGTTCCTTTTTATTTTATTTGTATTTGTTTTTTAACCTGGCAATATAGCTTCAGTTTAGTTTTAGTTTTTCTGAAAAGTTTTAGTTTTATTTAGTTTCAGTTTACAAAAAATATTTGTCACTGCTCATTTTCGTTTTATTTTTAGTTTACCATAATAATCCTGATGGTGCGGGACAGGATGGTAACATCAGCAGACAGAACAGGCGGAGCCTAGCCACACTGCCTGGGGGCTGCCTGTCAGGAAGCTCACTTTATTTGAGTAAATAAGACATACTTACAAAGTCTGTATCAGGGTTTTAGAGCCCTCTTCCTACTGCCACTCTGGCTGTAAATGTATGTGATAGGAAGAGTATGTTTTTAGTATGATGTTACAGTAAGACTTGCACAGTGCTCAAAGTTCAGATTTGTCTGTTTTTATAGCTATTTATTCCTGTCAGGACAATATACAGCCTATCTGGGAGTTTTAGCAACTTAGACCATCTGGGTTGTTTCAAACTCTCGTTGAACTGCTTCATCAGTTGTATTTTACGGATAAAATAAAAGCACAGAAGTGCCAATTTGTTGTGCTTGGAAGCTCAAGGTGCTTTAAAGAACCACTAATTATTCTTTAAATAGAAGCTAAGGGGGAGATCACGTGACCAGCACCCGCAATGGTCGCAGAAGACTGAGGCTCTCGTACCCACCTCCACATTTCACTGAATAACCAGGTCTATTACTTTTTCTTTGACGCCAAATCGTTTTATCTGCTATCACATTGACTCAGTGAATTACCTGCAGGTGCGAGAAAACAGGTCCCGTTGTCGTCTAAGCTACATACTCGGACACAAAATCTGCAAACATGGCGGCGGCTAACAGAGCGGTGGCTAACATAGCGTCTGATACTAGCGCATTCCCAAACATGAAGGACTTGATCGCTAAGGTCTTGGAAAAGCAAATAAGTGTGCTTGAATCGGTGGTTTAGAATGCAGTAAAGGGAGCACTGACGGAAATTAATGCCTCGCTGCAGCACATCAGGGCAAAGCTTGAGACGAAGGGAACTGCGGTGTGTGATCTGATGCAACCTAACTGCGGCGCATTCGCGACCCAGCGGCATCGGGAGCTGGAGGGAACACAACACGAGATACATGCTAGGGGCCCCACAGACCTGCTCATCCACCCGGCCACCCTGAGAGCGACCCACGGAGGGAGAGAGTTCGCCTTCAATGCAATCACAGATGTGGACTTTTTCTGTCGGGAGCTGGATGTGGAGGATGACGAGACATCAACACTGGCCGCTTCGACCCGGGACCTGTTGCCGACAACGGCGCCAGAGGACGGCCGGGGGATCGCGCGTCTAGGGCTGGAGCCAGCGGCGGAGCCGAGGCTAGCGGACCCAGCGGCTGTGGACTAGCAGTGTCTGAGCTACCGTGCTGAATTTGTCTCGAAGCACTGTATGCAAGTTTTTGGAACCAAGCTTTAAAGGAACATTTAACCAGACTGTAAGAACGTAAAAAAAAAATTCCGACTACAGCATGGTGGGGGGTTGCCGTTTTCCCAAACTCCGCAAGGACCTCAGGTGCAAAAATGTACCCACTTCCACCACTATAGCAGAAAAAAACACGTTTGGCCCTATAACTCCCACACCGTACACCGGACATTTAAAAACCATATATCCACGCGTGCCCTGGATCCAACTGAATCACGTGATATAGGCCACGCCCATTTCCGCCTAAACTTTTATGTGTGAAAAATCGCGATTTACAAAAACTACTTTTTCGAACTCCTCCTAGACCATGCGACCGATCGGCACGAAATTTGGCAGGTAGCATCTCCAGATGGGCCTGACAGAAAGTTAATAAAAATTATTTTGATAGGATAAAAATTGCGCATATTACGCACAAACAAATTTGTGTAGCTAACTATGAAAACACCAACTTTGCCATATCTCAGCCAAAATAAATGCTATCAACGCCAGACTTTAGATTCTTGTTTGTCGTGACTCTCTGGAGGTCGCTGACGCGTTTTATGAAAATTGGTCACTAGGGGGCGCTACAAGTACAAAAAGTTTATATCTCATGACCCGCTCATCCGATTTTTACAAAATTTGTTGGGTACCATCTAGGGCCACTCCTGAGGCCAACCCTAGAGTGGGGTACTGAGGGGTAAAAGTGGGCGTGGCCTATGGGACCCACGTCTAAATTTACTACTTACACTAAGGTGAACAACTTTAAATTTACAGGGTAGATAGACAATGGGTCATGGACCACACCTACCAAAAATTACACATGTGGACCACTAGGTGGCGCTATAATGTTTTTTTTGCTTTTAACTCCCACATTACACATGGCACATCCACGTGTTCCTTGAATCAAGCTGAATCACATGATATAGGCCACGCCCATTTCCTCTCAAAAGTTTTTTCGCAATATCGCGCAATGCGCAAAACCAACTTTTTTGAACTCGTCCTAGGCCGTGCGACCGATCTGCAAGAAACCTGGTAAATAGCATCTCCAGATGGGCCTGACCAAAAGTTACTTAAGGAATTTTGCTATGTTAAAGTATGCGTATTTGACGACCAAACACATTTTCATAGCTTGCTACCACACACACGTATCATATCATATCTCGGCCAAATTAAATGTTATCAGCAAAGAACTTGAGATCATTGTTCAACATCCCACTACGATGCTCTCTACCAAATTTGGCAAATATCGGCCTTTAGGGGGCGCTATAAGCAACGTTTATTTGTTTGGGCCAATAACGCAATGCATTTAAATGGGAAATTTGCAATTGCAATATCTCTGCCACAGTAAATGCAATCAACACGAAACTTGTGATGCTCGTTCGGCATGCCGCTCTAAAGCTCTGTACCAAATTTGGCGAAGATCGGCCATTAGGGGGCGCTATAATCAACGTAGACGTGTTTTGGCCCTTTTACTCAATGTTAATGACATATTTGCAATGGGAATGTACCACAGACCTTGCAGCTCACACTTCTCAATATTTACTGATGTTTGCCTCCTACGTTACGTTTTGGTTTTCGCTTTTGCGTGCTCCTCTGGTTTTTTACAATAAACAAACTTCTTAAGCCACCTGACAAAGTTTCCACAACCTTCACAGTGGACAAATGCAACTCTTTTCTCTCACTTTTTCAATCCAAAATCAACACCATTCATAGGCGCCGATGAAAATACTGAGCACCCACGTGTGCCAGACTGCCAGTAGGCTACATTCATTTACAATTAAACATTGCAGTTGGTGCTAAGTGGAGAGTCTGTCATAGTGTGATTGGTTATGTCGGTGGCATTGATTCTTAATTTCCCACAAAGCTGATCGCGGTAACGTGTCAGTTGAACTTTTCATCTCTAATCCTATCTGTATATCATTGTTAAAGGTAGTCTGTATATGCATGGAGGTGAACTGTTGACCGCTACGTTTGCAACGGCGACGTACCGCAGACGTCGCGGCTCACACCTCTCGATATTTACTGACGATTGCCTCCCCGCCGCCAGGCTTCGGGTTCCGCTTTCGCGCGCTCCCCGGGGTGTCGGGGGTGACTGGCGTGGGTGGCTTGGGCCCCGTCATAACTGCTTGCAGTTCTAGTTCAGTTCATAGTTTGTTTTGTTAACATGAGACTGGAAGAACATGGTTAATGCTGAGGACACTGTAAGTTTATAATCTATGTTTGTTAACAGTTAACCAGACTGGAAAAACATGATAAATGCTGACTGTCCAGCTTATAATGTATGTTTTTGCTCCGACCAGGTTGGTGTGTTTTTCACATAGCTTATTTCAGAATTTCATAGCTGGTTGAGACCTATCTCTAGGGTTTTTGTAACACCGTTCATGTTTAGCATAAGAAGTTCACTAGACCTGTTTCAACTTAGCTGTAACTTCAGACAGGAGGGGTAATTGTGGGCTGGAGTTTGCGCGAGCTGCGTTTGATGTGGCCACGTATCTTGCAGATAGGGGTTGGGGTCTGCGGTCTCAGAGGGTTAGGGGATTTATTTAATTTTTTATGTTCTTACCACACTTTGCGCAGAGCTAACAGCTCACCCTTTGCTACAAATGTATCAGTGAATCCCGGTAGGTTACTCGAGACATGTATGCATGTAAATTTTGAAGATGGCTGAGCTTTCAATCCTTTCAGTTAATATCAGGGGGTTAAACGGGCCGATCAAACAAGCTAAATTCCTGGCCTATTTAAGAAGGAAGAACATAGATGTGGCGCTTATACAAGAGTCACATTTATGTAAAAGAGATGTAAATCATCTACAAAATAAATGCTTCAAAGTTGCTGCCTCCTCTAGTGATGACACCAAAACCAAGGGCTCCATTGCGTTGGAAATGTGCACTCACCATAGACAAAATAGTAAAGACCTATCAGGCAGGATATCTTATATATGTACCACAATAAGGAGTAGGGAAATAGCCTTTGCTTCGGTATATATACATATGATGAAAGTTTTTTCCTGCACCTAACCAATGAATTGCTCTTACTCAAGGAATATTCACTAATTATAGGGGGAGACATGAATGCAGTGCTAGATTTAAATCAGGATAGATCAGGGGTCAATCACACAAAAGCCCAAAAACATATATCAGACATGTTTAGAGCAGTTATGGAATCCCACCATCTTACAGATATATGGAGGATGCACAACCCTACTAGCAGGGATTACACCTTCTTTTCCACACGTCACCTCACCCACTCCTGCAGTGATTATATTTTGTGCTCCAGTGAGCATAAGGCAATGTTTCACACGATAGCAATAGAACCAGCAGTTCTGTCTGATCACAATGCGCTGATAACCACATTCCATTGTGATATGTTAGGAGAAAGATCTAGGAGGTGGACATTTAATAATTCCCTTCTCCAGAACACAGCCTTTGATGCAGGATTTAGAGCCAAACTGGCTGAGTTTATATCAATCAACACCGACTCAGTTTCTGACCCCGCATTTATCTGGCAGGCAACTGAAGGATTTATTAGAGATTTCACATGTTCCTTCGCGGTCAACCTGAAGAGGAAAAGAGAGGCAAGGATTGCGGAGTTGGAAGAACGCTGTAAATCTTTAGAGCAGTCTCTTAAGACTTGTTTTTCTAAATCTACACATACTTTTCTAGTCACAAGTCGAACAGAGCTAAATTATCTGCTAAGAAGGAGAGCTGAATTTATAATGCACAGAGTGACGCAAAAGTATTATTTTAATGGCTGTAAACCAAGTAAATTGCTTGCGCTGAAATCCGAATCCAGAGCTACTATCAACAGCATCCGCACAAATCGAGGTATCTCAACAAATCCTAAGGATATCAGCACCACTTTTCAATCCTCAGTCCTCCTGCAACCCAGATCCGACACAGTGCCAGGAGTTCCTTAAATAACTAAACCTGCCTTTTCTTGACCCAGAGGATGCAGAAGAACTGGGGCAACCTATAACGTTCAAGGAACTTAAATCAGCTTAATGCTGGCGTTTTCGCCAGGGTTGGATGGAATTATCACTAGTGGGGTTATATTTGCTAATATTTTGTTGAATTCATGTTAAGACTTTTTAATTTTTGAAAAAACTTTTAAAAATTAACAAAAAATTTGGAGGCCCCCTTGCATTGACTCTGAGGACCCCCTAAGGGTCCCGGATCCCCTGTTGAAGATCCCTGCTCTAAAGGAAACCAAAAGAGGGAAATTAGGCTAAGCTGCAGTGAGTGAAAACAGACAAAAACAAAGCTTTTTAATGTGTGTCATACTGTTTGAAGTGCATGTAGGTGTAGTGTTGGGAAAGGAGCCTTAGAGCACATCATTATTTTAATTCACAGGATACACTATTATAAACTATTAAATTTATTGATTGGTGCATGTAAATGCTACATTGTGCTTACAATAAATCAGTTTAACTTGTGTTTTTAGCTGCTAGTACACCTGACTGTTATTACTATCTAGAATACTGAATGTATTATCCTATGTTGATATCCACAGACTGCGAAAGGTCATTATTGCATGTGAAAAAGCCTCGATAGCTTCAATTCATATTCTGCCGTTTCAATGGTAGCTGGCATTTTAAGAGTGATTTATTTAAACTGACAATGAATGGGGATTCTTGATTTTCTGGTCCTAGTGATCCTTATTGCCATGTTGGTTGGTACTTTCGAAACACACTGCTGTTAACGATATGAAGTGCATTCTTCTTCAGAATGCTCTAAAGAACCAACTCAGGAGTAAAAAAAACAAACATTTTTGTTGAAAGTGAAGAATAAGACATATTTATTAAGCAGCTCACTACTGACAGGGAAGTGTAGGAGGAAATGTGTGAGGAACCTTTAAGAGCAAATGTTTCGCGATCACCGGATTTACCACATGCATACTTAGACCTTGCCGATGATGTCTGCATTCTTTTTTCTTTCTCCTCACTCAGTATTAGCCTTCTGAGATTGTGTCCTCCTGAAGAGTATAGTTGAATAGCCCTGCTGTAAGCTTTGTACAGTCACATTTACCTGGGCTTAGTGAAAATCTCTTTTGCATATCCAGTGTAAAGAGCCAGAATTGGGGGAGAAGGGGAAGGGGGCGAAAAAGATTTACATTTGGGCCACCAAAAATTTACTTTGGCCAACAGAATAAGGGGCTTGGTGGCCCGTGCGGGCAGTGCTACAAAATATTGGCATCTATCCCTGTTATTGTATGCAATTTAGGCAATAAAAATGTTGCTTTTTCTAAAAAGGAAACCCCTTGCTGTTTACTATAAAGCAAGAGTATTTCTTATCAGATTACTTGATTATCGATGGAATAATCGGTAAAATACTCGGTTACTAAAATAATTGATAGCAGCAGCCTAATGTGGATTTACGGCTGGTAGAGAGGAGAAGAGGGTTTGTTTACGCCAGCAGCTAAGTTTACAAGTATTTGCCAAATTTCAAGATTGGTGGCAAAGTAAGATAAACAGTTAGACTACATACAGACTGCTTTCATTTCATGTTGAAAGCTTGTTTGTAAAAATGTACTGTTTGCAGAGTAGCTCGCTGTGTTTGTTTCAAACAGCAGTGGTGGATGAGAGACTGCATGCAGATTGAAATATTGCTTTTTACATGTTTATGCCTGTTGAACAGGTAAGAATTGATAAAGTATTGGCTTCTTGCTCACAGAGGTTATATTTTACTTACAGTAACGAGCATATTGTTTGCTCATCTACACCAGGGGCCATTGATAATCCTCTTGATCATTCCCAGTTAAGTACATGTGCTACATTTTGTTACACACTATACCTCTCTGCTCTGCTCGCCGTTCAGAATTCCAAAATGCAAAGCTTGTATCCAAGTAAATTATGGTTGAACCTGCATAGCATTTTATCTAGTTTGACTTAAGTCCTCTTAGAGATGCAAATACGGGGGTCTGGGTTTGGGCTGTCCCTGTGGAATGTTACCTGCTGTGACTGAGTAATGTGAAAAGTTTTATGTTTTATCTAATTCACATACTTTTCAAAATCACATATTATGTATGCAGTGGACACATTGGATAGTGTAAATTACAATGTTTCTGTTCTTGGGTAAAATATGTACAGACGTGACCATCTAATTTCTCGCTTATGTACAAAAACATGTTGCTTGTTTTAGGAAGACTTCATGTTTAGTGCTACAGTATAAACTAATCTCTCTTCAGGTGTTTTTTTCTAATTTACTGAGATGTTGTTGCTGCCCAGTAAAAATGCATTTTAAGTTTGTACTTTTGCTGCAATAGAAGTTTTTAACTATGTCAGGAAGTGAGATTAACCTATTGTGTTTGGTCACAGTCACAGTTCCCCATGGCAAATTTCTATTAGTTGTGGGTGAGACAATTCACTCCTCCTCAGTTTGCACCACCATACTTCATGATGTTCACGTTCTTTTCAATGTTTTATCTTATCTTAAGCTGTAAGAGCTGTATGAGTTAACCAAAAGTTCAACCTTATCTATGAATCAATTCTTGTCACGCATTTTTTTGCACAGAAGCTTTTTTTTTGCATTTGTCAAATGTACATTTATATCAATAAAGATTTATTGTTTGATAAAATACCTTTTGTCTAGCAAGTTGCTGTTTCTTTGCTTTTATGATTGTACTGTTTCTCTCTTGCAGGACAATAGTGCCATGGAAAGTCTTCCGACAGTGCCTTCATGAAGTGCATCCCATCAGCTCGGGCCTGGAGGCCATGGCCCTGAAATCCACCATCGACCTCACCTGCAACGACTACATTTCTGTGTTTGAGTTCGACATTTTCACACGCCTCTTCCAGGTTGGTCAAAATAAAACTAAGGGTCAAACATATGCATCAAATGGTTTTGACACACATGGCACATAGCACTTTACTATTGGTCCATACTGTACTCAGATACAACAAGTTTAGGCATTTTCCTCTAGAGGCGAAACCCTGTTCATTCCTGTGAGAGTTACTCAGTGTCGCATGAAGCCATCATGGAGCCAAAACCGCTTATAAAATTACCTGGATGATCGGCGCTGTTTCCATACTGTGCAGCCAAAGAGCAGAGTGTATAGAGACCAATAGAATCAAAGACTTTTAGGGGTTGATACTAAGTCAAGACAAAGACCAAGGCAGGGCGAGACAGAGTCAAGACCAAGACCAGACCAATGTGAGTCCCACACTGCATGGCATGATAAAATGGGGAAAATGCTAACCAACCAGTATATTCACAACTAGCTAATATGTATAGCTAATATTGGCTAAATCACTTTGTGTGAGGGGTGAAAAGATTTCTGAAGACTTTGAGGCTTATTGATAACATTAGCTAGCTAGCTTAGTTAGTACACTTACACTCGGCTTACCTTTCTTCATGCCTCTTTTCTAAGTGCCTATAAAAATTAAAGGTGGTCCCAACTTTCTCACTCAGCTTTACATTGCAGAATTTACAAATTGCAGTGTTTTTTTTACATGTTGTTTTGCAAATAAATTCCTTATGGTTTAAGTAGCCAAATTCTATTACCGACAAGTTAGAGCTAGAGCTTCTCCTCCTGTGTCCTGTCATTCACTTTGTTGGGAGTGCGTGTTAAGGGGGTGGGGAATAAAAAATAAGTCAAGTTATTGGTTGCATTTGAAGCTGGAAGTTTTACATCCTATCACAGTAAAGATGTTAACACATAAATCAGACAATGCACAGGTAATTTAGTGATATCCCTGCAGTTGTGGTCTTGACCGTTTTTGGAATAAAATCCTGAGTCCTCTTTATCTGAGACTGAGTAAAAATGCGGTGGATACCGAGACCTTAAAAAAGTGATCTTTAGTACTACAACACTGTCGCTCACACGGGGTTAACAAAACAACAGTGATGCTATGTGCTCTAAAGTTAGTACTAACATTGTTTAGTAGGTTGGAGGTGTTATGTTAATGATGGCTCCAGTACGTCATCAAGCCATGATTTTAGACCGCCCAAAAAATCCTGGACACAGAAATGTTAAAAAAAGTTTGACTGTCTAACTTCACATTTCAGTACACAATTTACAGTCTTTCCACATGTTTTCAACAAGTATATTCTAACATGTACAATATGTTTAGAAACAAATCACTGATATTGCTAAACCTGGACTTAATGTTTTGATACACTTTCTGTAATAAAACATCTAAAAGCAAAAATCCTATCAGATGGGGAACCTTGGGACAAAATCTTATTAAATGGGGGTCTGTGGTCTAATTTGTGTCAGTTTTGGGGTTCTTGAACCACTGCTCTAGGGCAGTGGTTCTAACCCTTTTTCAGTCGCCCCCACCCAGACCCCCCACATCCCCAGGCGACCCTCCAGAATAATGAGGTCGGTGATGGTTGTTTTTTTTTAAATCTTGAATCTTTGAATATTTAATCTTAAAGGTAACATTTCTGCATTAAAATGTCTAAAAACGACTTAACCTATGTTATATATTTTGTTGAGTTGTCTACTTACACTATCCTCCTCTAGTTCCTCTAACTTCCGTCAAAACACGGGAACCCAGATGATATGTTCAAGAGTAATTGTACATGTACATTATACAATGTCACAGAAAGAATAATACAGTTTGCTATCTGCCACACAGCATCATTTTGTCATTGATTATATGCCACTTTGCAACACAGTAATACAGCAGAGACCTTATTTATTGATACATATCAATATTGATCGATCTTAGCTTAACGTTATGTGCTACGTTGACAAGTAGCTCATGCTAATGCTTGGTGGGGAACATCATAAGGTTACAACATCGTTCAACACGCTCATCAAGTTATTTTAAGTATAATTGTTTTGATCAAGGTATGGTTAACGTTAAAAAACACTGGGCTAACCCACGATTACGTTCGCCAGCTAGCGTAAACATTAGCTGTATAGATAGAAGACGAATCAAATGCTAATTTAGCCAGCTATCCCACCCTGGTTTTTCTGCCTCACTCCCCGCCACTAAGGGACTTCAGTCGGGATGAGAGCGGACAACAGCCCCGGGGATATGACACATCCAGAGTTAGCCAGCAGCCAGCCATTATTATTAACTTACAGCAATCTGAACCCAGCCAGCACAAACTCCAATGTCGGTAGTATCAGCATAACGATGCTAACGGCAGTAACAGAAAATGTTATGTTCCATCACGGAAACAGACCATATCTGTCTGGCTGGCTGCGGTGTTGTGCTGAAATTATCCCCCTTTAGCATTTAGTGGTCTTCTTTACAGTTAAGTTTGATCGAAAAATGGGGTCTGTCCCATGGATGTAGGCGTATCCTCGGCTGTTATCTCCGGGGACGCAGCTCGGCTCCGAAGATACTCGGCAGCCAGCTCCGAAGATAATTGGCGGCCAGCCCCAGCTGCGAATTAAATCTCTCAGCGGTGTTGAGTAACTCTTTTCCCCCCCGGTGCTGAAAACATCCAAAAAGTGACACTGACGTGAAATATATTGTGATTTTGTGGTTTTAGCTGCTAGCTAATGTTAGCTTGCTTGCTCGCTAACTGGTCAACTACCAATAGAAATCAAATCAAGAAACGTACTTATGTGGAGGAAACTGCAGCTATTTTATCAGAATGACATGAATAAACTAAACGTAATGTGGATAAAACTGTAATCAGTCCTAATTTTGTGGGAGCTTTTGTAAGAAATTACGATAAAAGTTTGTCTGCTGCAGAGAGCCAACAGGATTGAAACAGCAGCAGCTTTCAGCGACATTAGAGTGAAAAAAACGTTACAGTTTTAAACAAAGCGAGTGAGGGGGGAGCCAGCGTTGAGCTATCATTTCCTTGGTTGAAGTTGAGCCGGCTAGCCAAATCTTCCTCTGTCTCCCAAGCAGGTGTAATTTAGAGTCGTCATTAAGATATTATTAATGTTGTTTTATTCCAGAACTCATGCACCTGTTCACACTCCCAGACCATATGCAGCAAAGTTCCAGTTTGTTCAGGTTGACAGAACGTGCAAAAGGGAGTGGGAATGGCTTTCGAGACGTGTCTCTTCTGAGGAGTCCAATGACATATGTTGAAGTGGATATACTGGTGATTTGAGTTCTTGTAACAGTGGAAAATGTCCCAAACTGTCTCCCAATTAATTGCGTTCCCCTCAGGGCTCAGCTCTCGCTCCCATTTCTTTACTATTGGGAGTTCGCCTATGGATATTTGCATCAGTTTAGCATAAATCTTGGACACTAATCCTCTCACAGGAAAATCAACAAACCATTTAATGACTGGGTGCGCCTCCCCATGGTACTCTATAACATTTTAGGGCTGATCTTAAGCGAAGATAAAAGAAGGCTGTCATGGGGACGTCAAAACTAGCTCTCAGGTCTTCAAAACTCAACATACCTTTCTCATTGAATAGCTGGTCTAAAGTATAAATACCTATGTCACTCCACTGGTTACAAGCAAAGGGTTTGTTACCAGACATTAAGTGTGCATTGTGCAATATTGGGGTATTCAAATGCCACTTATTGGTGTAGCATAGTTGCTCCTCCACCTGTTTAAAGTAGGTCAGTGTGTTGGTGATAATAGGGCCATAGGCTAGCATACACTTTTTTGGACACACACCTGCAAAGGCAAGGTCTTGCAGTCTTAGACTTCCAGTGAGGTTTTGCTCTATTTCTCTCCATGGAACTGTAGATGAGGGGTCCATCCACATTCTGAGGGCCCGTAGCTGAAAGGCTCTATGATATATTTTAAAGTTGGGGAGGGCCAGGCCTCCCATGTTTGTGGTATGTTGCAGGGTAGAGTATTTTAGCCTAGGTTGTTTATTATTCCAAATATACTGCTGAATTAAGGTATCAAGTTTCTTTCAGAAATGTATTGATGGGGGTACAGGGATCATTGTACTTAAAGGGGTGATAGAATGATTATATAGGGTATTTCACACTGTTCTTTAAGGTCTCCTAATAGGGTATGTAACATTAGTTTGGCTGAAAATTGCCCGAATGCTATTTTATAGGCCCTTAACTATCCTGTGAATATGGCCCTATTTGTAACAAGAGCTTTTCTTCCAAATATGGTATGCTCATGAATATTTAGATGAGCTGCGCGCTGATTGGTTTGAGCAAACCACATAGAAACACATTGGAGACGAGACAGCAGGTCTCATATTTCAGACACTGCAAAGTTATGCATTGTTTGTCTACTATTTCATTATTAAATTCACTTCTGAGACTTTTTTATGCGAGAAATCAACTATATAAAGCTCAAATATGGGCCGTTTTACGAAAATTGATGGCTAATTGCAAATTTGGTAAGCCGTGTCGGACTTTAGGAGCTCCACGCAGTCTGACGAGAAAGCGGCAACCTCCATACCCAGTGAAAGTCACCGTTTCTCAGTTACTGGACTACCGGGGCTCAGGACCTGGTCCAATGTATTCTACATATGAAAAAAGCAGTAGAATCTCCCTTTATTGCATTTTCACAAATAGAATAAAGCTTTCACAAATCTGAAACTTTGTTTTTAAGACTCTTTAGCCTCTCTGGGATAATTTAGTCCAGATTTGACAAGTCTAGGTATTGTGGTTTGGGATCTGGACCTGGTCCAATGTGGTCTACATATGCAAAAAACAGTAAAATCTCCCTTTATTGCATTTTCACAAATTATAATAAAGCTTTCACAAATCTGAAACTGTGTTTTTAAGACTCTTTAGCCTCTCTGGGATAATTTAATCCAGATTTGACAAGTCTAGGTATTGTGGTTTGGGATCTGGACCTGGTCCAATGTGGTCTACATATGCAAAAAACAGTAAAATCTCCCTTTATTGCATTTTCACAAATAGAATAAAGCTTTCACAAATCTGAAACTGTGTTTTTAACACTCTTTAGCCTCTCTGGGATACTATAATCCAGATTTGACAAGTCTAGGTATTGTGGTTTGGGATCTGGACCTGGTCTTAACAAAACACTTTTGTCCGATTTCAATTTAATGCATTTTTGTGAATTTTAGAGGTCTCCTTAGGAGGAGCTGCTAGCTAGGCTATGTGTCCCATTTAATCCTATGGGAAAAGATTGTTGCTACACTTACGGCATAACTATCGTATATTTACAGTTTGAATTTCGTCACGGCATGTATATAACTGCTCCCTAAGGTCTTACAAAGCTTAGCTAACACTTTTGTCCGATTTCAATTTAATGCAATTTCAGAGGTCTTGTTAGGAGGAGGCAAGCTAGCTAGCTCTCATTGATAGAGCTCCATCCAGCTCACTCGCGGACAAGAGGCGTTTATTTCCCCGATCGTTTGTTTAAATAACTCAACACACATATCCATTATAAGATTAACTGGAACCTGTGGTAAGAGATTGCGGGCGTAACAAGCTCGCTGACCGTGCCCTCACTCACACAGACCGGCCATTTAGCAGGAAGAGGGGAGCTGCAGGCCCTGGAGCTCTGTCAGGGCATTGATGTTTGGTAGTCTACTAACCCAGAAACGGTGACTTTGCGCGGGTATCGAGCACCGTGGGCTCACAGCAGGCCGGTTTAGCCATCAATTTTCATTAAACGGCCCATATTTGACCTCTACATAGTTGATTTCTTGCATAAAAAAGTGTCAGAAGTGAATTTAGTGGTAAAATAGCAGATGATCAATGTATACAATTTCTGAGATCTGCGCGACCTATTCAGAAGACTACCTGATCTCAGGTCAGTGGTGTAGCCTATGTAAATGTTTGGGCGTGATGATAGAGACTAGAGCCAAAAAAGGAGTTGACGTCAACTCGTTGGGATTTTCCCGTTTTCAGAGGCAGTTTCAAATTGTGAGATTTGCAGAAGAATGCTCTGTCAATGGGATTTTGAGGTTCTATGTATGTCCTATTTACCCACCAACTGTTATTTTTCAACTATGACAAGGTAAAATCGGTTTTGCATTCTATCACCCCTTTAAGAAGTTCATACGAGGAACTATGTTCATTTTAGCAACAGCAGTCCTGGACCGTAGCAATGCTGGCAGCGCAGACCAATTGACCAGATCCCTTTGAACACTACTTAATATAGTTTCATAGCTGTCCTGGATAACTCGCTGTAGCAATGCATGAATGGTGATGCCCAAATATGTAATTTTGCTTTGGGTTGGTATTGTAACACTAATGGCTGATGTCACATACCTGTTGTTCAATAAAAGAAGATTAGATTTATTCCTGTTAATTTTATAGCCGGGAATTGAGCCAAATTCGTTGAAGATCTTAAGAATTTTTGGAATAGAGTCCTCAAGATCAGAGATGTATAACAAAATATCATCTGCAAATAATGATATTGAGCTGCTATTGGATTTAATCTGGACATTACAGATTTTATTTTGCCTTATGGCTTGGGCTAACGGTTCAAGAGAGATTGCAAACCGCATGGGGTAAAGCGGGCATCCCAGTCGCGAGCCCCGCTCAATGGGAAATGGCTGAGGATGCAAGCCATTGGTTGAGACTATGGTCGTGGGATTCACATATGAAGTAAGCACCATGTCAATGAATATGGCCCCCAATCCAAGCCTCTCCATTACACAAGTAGTTCCACTCTAGGCGGTCGAAAGCCTTTTCCGTGTCCACTGATAATACTGCTGCCATTGTTGGAAGGTTTTTGGCTTCTTCTATTACATGAAATAGTCTGCGTACATTGTCTGCAGCATGATGCTTTGGTATAAAACCTGATTGGTCGGGGTGGACTAGCTTCTCAATAAAGCGCTCTAGGCGGAGAGCCAAGACTTTGGAATAAAGCTTAATATCAGTCCCGATGAGGCTGATGGGCCTGAAATTTGAGAAGTCCGTAAGATCTTTGCCCTTTTTGGGCATGACAGAAATTAGCACAGTGTTGGTTTGTTGGTGGAAAGCACCCTTCTCTGTGGCTGAGGTTAAAGCTTGTAAGATGGTAGGTCCTAATATGTCAAAATACCGTAGAAGACGTTCTGATGGAATTCCATCCAACCCTGGCATTTTCCCTTTTTTAACTGTTTTTAATGCTGATTTAAGTTCCTCTAACGTTATAAGTTGACCCAGTTTTTCTGCCTCCTCTGGGTCAAGAAGACCGCAATCCTTGCCTCTCTTTTCCTCTTCAAGTTGACCGCAAAGGAACATGTGAAATCTCTAATAAATCCTTTAGTTGCCTGCCAGGTAAGTGCAGGGTCAGAAACTGAGTCAGTGTTGATTGATATAAACTCAGCCAGTCTGGCTCTAAATTCTGCATCAAAGGCTGTGTTCTGGAGGAGGGAGTTAAATTGCCACCTCCTAACTCTTTCTCCTAACATATCACAATGGAATGTGGTTATCAGCGCATTGTGATCAGACAGAATTGCTGGTTCTATTGCTATCGTGTGGAACATTGCCTTAAGCTTACTGGAGCACAACATATAATCAGTGTGGGAGTGAGTGAGGTGACGTGTGGAAAAGAAAGTGTAATCCTTGCTAGTAGGGTTGTGCATCCTCCATATATCTGTAAGATGGTGGGATTCCACAACTGCTTCTAGTTCTTCTAGCTCTGCGTCTCCCCCTATAATTAGTGAATATTCATTGAGAGAAAGCAATTCATTGGTTAGGCGTGGGAAAAAGCTTTCATCATATGTAGATGGTGCATATACCGAAACAATTACTATTTCCCTACTCCTTATCGTGGTACATATATAAGATATCCTGCCTGATAGGTCTTTACTATTTTTGTCTATGGTGAGTGCGCATTTCCACGACAGCAACACAATGGAGCCCTTGGTTTTGGTGTTGTCGCTAGATGAGGCAGCAACCTTGAAGTATTTATTTTGTAGAGGATTTACATCTCTTTTACGTAAATGTGACTCTGGTATAAGCGCCACATCTATGTTCTTCCTTCTTAAATAGTCCAGGAATTTAGCTCGTTTGATCGGCCCGTTTAGCCCCCTGATGTTAACTGAAAGGATTGAAAGCTCAGCCATCTTCAAAATTTACACATGTACATTTAGATCTAAGCAAAGTGTGGTAAAAACATAAAAAATAAAATAAATCCCCTAACCCTCTGAGACCGCAGACCCCCTCCTCTGTCTGTAAGATACGTGGCCGCATCAAACGCAGCTCACGCACAACTCCAGCTCAAAACTGCCCCCCCACCCGTCTAAAGTCACAGGTTAATTGAAACCGGTCTAGTGACTAAAGTCACTGTTGAAGATCTCTGAAGTAGTGCATTGACTGTAACAGACAGCAATGGCAGTGCCTGTTTGTACTGAGCTAACTGAGACCATATTTACAATCACAATGAGGTTTGTCAGGTTTTTCTTGCTGAGAGGTCATGGTGAGGGGTGGGGGGGCCATTTCATCAGAATACAGCATAGAAAATCTGCTTAGAAATATAGGAAATATTGGATAGGATAGAACAACACAATGTATTTCTGCTAAATATAACACATCACATTCATTATTAATTTCACTTGTTTTCATTTTAAACAAATTGTATATCCGAATACAATACACATTTTCTATAAGCTCAGTCTGCCACTTTTTTTAAAACAATTCCCGTGCTGGTTCCATGCTATCAGAAATTTGGATATGGTCATGTGACAAGGGCTGGGAAGATTGGCAGAACAGGAAGCCAAGTAACAGTACTCGGATCCAATGGAAATCACACAGCACTGTAGCCCAATGGATTGGGCTAGTTGGGGAAGACCGTTGCCACCCTGTTCCCCCCTTCTAGCCCCGCCCCTGAAGACAGAGGACTATATGAAAGACTGTTCTGTCTTCTTCTTTCCCAGTACTGTGGTAAAAAAACTGACCAATAAATAAGAAAAGGCTTTGACTCCAAGCCACACACCTTGTTTGTTTAAAGCAGCAGAACTTACTATATTGGAATATATGTAGACTCACAATGAAGGTGGCTTTTTGCACCACTGCTTTAGCTTACCAATAGTCTTGCTTTGCCAGACCGTCCACACGCAGTGGAGTGGAGGAGGGCCTGGCTAATCCACATAGTATTCCAGAATGGGAGAAAAACTTGCTCTGGTTTATGTGAGAAAAACGTGCTATGGTTTATTGGCATTTCTTTAAACCAATCACAATCGTCTAAGCTCTGCACAGAGCCGCTGTAAAATAGTTGTGTGAGAGAAAACTCAGATTGGACAGATAGTCTAGCTAGCTGTCTGAATTTACCCTGCAGAGATCTGAGGAGCAGCTAACCATAGTCCTCAGAAATCCACCGGAGGTTAAAATGTCAACACAAACACACTGGAGCAATCCCGGAAGTGGAACGTCAAGGATATAGACTAGCTTACCAATGACCTCATATCAAAATGCACAACTAAGGGTGCTCCGATCAGGATTTTTGGGGCCGATCACCGATCACCGATTGCTGTGAGCCGTGTCGACCGATGCCGATCACCGATCACCGGGTCTATTTGAAACCTTCTATTTATCATGTCATATTTATCATATATTAATTTTAATATTCTTAACAACAATGCATAAGTATTAAAATTAACAGAAGATAATGTATTGTGAATTGTCAACGGTTTACTTTTATTGACAGGAAACATTCCACTTCCTCTGTTAGAAACACACCTTAAACAGCTTAGAGCTTAACATATAGCTAAAGACTTATTCAGAATAAATTACAAAACAACTGTCAGTGTGTTCTTCAGTGTGTCTTTAGTGTGTTCTGAGCAGGAGGGGGCCACTTACATTTTTTACCAGCCACTTTTTCCAGAATTCAAATTTATAAAAGAGAGTGCACTATCATATTTTGAATTGCTTTATTAAATTATGTTTTATTATTAATACATATTTTATTAATATAATGTATTTATTATGTGTCAGTAGCTTGTTGATCTTTACATTGTAAGTTCATTTCCTATCCTGGCCTGGGACACACATTCATACGGTTTGATAAAGGACTTATTGGACTTTAACTTATCATTGATTTTACAATAACGAGTGTAGCTCATGGATGTATTAAGTGTAGCTGTCCTCAATTTAGGTCATCCTGTACGTCTCATCTCCGGTTTTTCCTGCATCCACCGTGTGTGTGTGTGTGTCTCGTCGGTCGCGGGGTAGAACTGAGCAGCAGAGAGCCAACAGATTTAAAACGGCAGCAGCTTTCAAGCGACTTAAACATCGTTACAGTCTACATTGACGTTAAAATGTAAACAGGTTGGCAGGACGGTCTGAAATGTTTTGCACGGTCTTTCGCTGTATGTTTTGTCAATGCGCCACTTGTTTGAAAAGTACCTTCTCTTTTTCTTTACTTCGCCCTCAACAGCTTGTACATCCATAGCTACTGCTGACTCCGCGGCGGGCCTCTTAACACCGGGGATATGTCGCCACATTTTTTAACAGATAATTTTCCTTTCGTCTGTACCTCAGCTCAGCTAGCTAGTTACACGGCGTCCCGGACTAGCGCTGAAAACTAGCTACTCGACTATGCGTGGTCAAAGCCCCGGCTGTGAACGGTTTCATTTCCTGTAAGTTCTTCACAATAAAAGTCCTCCGTTATTTTCGTATTTGAATGTTTTTATTATGAAGCAGCAAAATCCGGAAATGTTAGGGATTCATTAGCAGTAACGTAACGTGATTCCTATAAGCATTGTGCATTGTTACTTAGCAACAGCATTCTTTGACAAAATCTGGTTGGTGTGTAACTTAGCTGCGTATAGAACATTTTCTCACGAGTAGTGCGTCATCTGATCGGCCTATCTGATCGGCCTTTATGGAGACCACCGATCAAACTATTTAAAGCCTTTATCGGCCGATAACGATCGGTTCCCGATCAATCGGAGCACCCTTATGCACAACAGTGTGACACAGCAGCACACGCAGGATCAAAACCTTACGTATGGGTTGATACACTATGTTAACAGTATAGAAGCAAAATATTTGTTCTGTTTTATGTTTTTGGTTCTATTTTTGTGCTTGTTTGAGGTTTCTGTGTGTGTGGCTTAAAATCCCTTGACAGATTACTGGCCCATGTGGCTTCAAGATGGTGTGTGGGCGTTGAGGCTTTAGAGTGATGTGTTACTTTGGCAGAACCTTTGTACTTTGCATGCTTACTCTGAACATGAAAAATTATATTGTGAATGCTTGAAGGGGCAGGGCAGGGATCAGAGGGCTCACAAAAAGGGGATAATGACTGGGTGAAGAAAGCAGGTAAATGTGCCAAACTTGATGACAATTCATTGGGATTATACACTGCAATCCTCCCAGACAAATCTGGTTGAAACGTTGTAGGGTGGGGTCAGGTCAAAACAGGCCACTATCTAATTTACATACCGAATCAACAAACTCACAGAATGGTCAGGGCTTGCTCCATTGCCATTCCAGCCCACAGGCCAGTAATCCCAGTATCCATTAGTTTTCTGTCTTCTGCCAAACCAACTACTACAGCAGATCATTGTCTCTGGTGAGCTCCAGCTAGCAGACAGGATGGAGGTGAATAATGTGGTCACTGGCAGACCCACTGAAACCACACACAACACAATGCACCACAGCTTTATGCTCTTAATTCAGGGATCTGACGTAAACATCTATTAATGGCAATGTTATTTTTTTCCTTTTTTCCCTTATATTTTATTGTCATTGCATGTTAAACACAACACAATTTGGTGTGGCAGCAATCCTTTTCACTTAGCTGCATATATACAGTAAATATATTAAAAAAGGAACTATATATATATATATATATATATATATATATATATATATATATATATATATATATATATAGTCAAAAGCTGTGTTTCCATTCACATATTTTATGCGCATTTTTATATATTGCATTAGAAAAGCTGTATGGAAACGGCAAAACATCCTTAATTGCGTAAAAAAGATTTTTCCCTCACTTGATGTGGTTTTTGCCTTCGTCCAAAACGAGTTGATGGGGATGAATAAGTTCTGACATAGCATAGTCCTGTGAGACAACATTTAACTCACAGGACTGATCAGTCCGCTGTCGGAGTCTTCTAAAATGTTCCCATAACGGAGGTTCGAGAGCATTAAACATGGTCAATGCTAACTGACATGAAAGAACAATTAAACCTTAAAGGAGAACTCCGGGCAATTTTTACGGCAATCTTGATAACTAATAAATATGCGAGACCTGTCAATAGAAAAAAAACAGGCCGAATCGGTGCTAGCAACACGGAGCTGCTGCAGCTAATGCCCAGTAAAACGGCAGTTTTGGGGGCATAACATAAAGAGTGCCTTTGTGCCTCTTAACAGACACAAAATGCAATTAAAATGTCTGTGCAACATGAACAGGGCCCTTACATGACAACAAGATGCGTTTTCAACTCAGACATTAAATTAAACATTAAAAAAAAAGACGTTTAAATTCACCTACCCTGTTAGCTGCTAGCTGCTGTCTGGGATGAGTGAGTGTGTTTAGCCAGGCTTCAGTAATAATCATCACGCAGCAGTTCCGTGTGTATTTGTATTTGTATATATATGCATATATCCATTTTGTGTGCGATCCATCTGGCGTTGGTGAGTAGGAGTCTTGGCAGTGGCGATCGGTGTGGTAGTTTCCTTAGCCGCTTAGTCCTTAGCTTGCAGGCCTGACCGGCGTCCTTGCTTCTGCTTCCTCCCCGCCTACCTCGCCTGCTACGGCCGACAACAATCCAATGAGCGCCCGCTGGTCTGGTGGATGTCCTCCAGAAGACCGTTCATGCCTTCGCAGCAAAAAATTTTAGTTTATTTCCCCCTCAAAAACAGGTAATTGAGCACTGTAGTGGTTATGACCATATCAGTGACTATGTAACTACATGGAAACGGACCAAACTATGTCTGTGCCTTGTACAGTAAAATAGCGTTACTGAAGGCTAGCTTTAGCTTGCGCTTGGAGCAGCTGCTTCATCTGCCTGTTACCCCGCTGTCTGTCTCGTTCTTTCCAACTCTTGTGAGGCTAGTTCTTCGTCTGTATACTCGGGTTCGAATAAATAAGGATGCCCATCAAACTCAAAAGGCTCTTCCGTGTGTTGTATATCTGCTATATTCTCCATAGTTACGTTACTCCAAGCTTCTTCCCTTTACAACTACTACAAGTTTTAAGTTTTACCTTTGAGGTGACAATTGTTTTGCTTGAGTTAGTGTTTTTTGTTTGATACTTGAGAAGTTTTGCTTGGAATTAAAGTCACAAAAATAATCCCATAAAGCACTGACTCAATGTTGACTTGATGAAAAAAGTAGGAAAAAATTACAATGCATTGTAATCTGTTTTGTTAAACTATATTGGATGGTCTCTTTCAGCCATGGGGATCAATTCTGAGGAACTGGAATTTCCTGGCAGTGACACACCCCGGCTACATGGCATTCCTAACCTATGATGAAGTCAAGGCCCGACTGCACAAGTACATGAACAAGCCTGGCAGGTATGGTAACTTAGTGTATATTTTAGGTGCCTAAAATTTTTGTTTCAAAGTGTTTCTTTACCATTACACATTAATGACTAATTGAGCAACAGCAGCAGTCATGTTGCATGCACTATCAGTGGTCAGTGTGCTGACTTTATGTTTGAACCCACAACAATAATATCAATAGGAACTCCATTATCCTAATTCAAAAGTACATTTATCTCTGTGTGGTCTTGTGAAGCCATTATGTGAATGCTCTAGCTCAGTTTTCTCAGACTCCTCCTCTGTCTGTCTGTGTGTGTGTGTGTGTGTGTGTGTGTGTGTGTGTGTGTGTGTGTGTGTGTGTGTGTGTGTGTGTGTGAAATTTGAGCCAGTCTCTCATAGACTGTCATCCTGTGTACTTCTCTCTCTCTCTCTCTCTCTCTCTCTCTCTCTCTCTCTCTACTTTTTACGGCTCTACTTTTTTTTACTATCATACACCTACACTCTTTTTCAACAATGTTACCCCTTTAATATACAAAGTATATTATGTCTTAATAGTTGAAAATAATTATATTATCTCTTTATCATATCATTATAATATTTTATCTTTTACTTCCCTCCTGAATTACTTGATTTCATTAATAGCCAGGTAGCAATGTCTGGAGTTCAACCTAGCTGCGTACCGTGTGCAGTGAATCTCGTCACAGGAGACACTCTTACATCAATCAAGTGATTTATAGTTTATATTTGCCTCCTTTTTTATTTTTATTTATTTTTTATTACAGAGTCTCACCCTGTCTCTTGGAGTAGCGAGCTCCCATCCTCTTTAACATGCTGTACGGAGTTACCATTTTACCGCAGCCTCCTCACACAGGCTTTGAACTAGTTGTCATAAGACCATAGATATTTTTATTACTTTTACCAGACAGACCACTCATTTTTGCTTTGTTTCTCTGATTGTCTTGTCACTAGGTAAATCCCATAATAGATAAATAATGTAAGTTGTACGTTGCCTTTAATGTTCACCTATATGTGATTTATCCCAGCGAAATCAAAGTCATCATCACCATTTTGTCTAAATAAGTAGTCTTTCTGGTCAAGGAAACAAAATGTATCTCACCTAGGTTTTTTTCAGTGGTCCTGTCTTGCTGTTTAACAAAAAAATTTATCCCGTCACCTTCTCCTCCCTTCCAGTGGGAACTGGTCTTTGTAAAAACAGCAATTCAAGTCGGAGGTCGTTGTTTAAGGAGTCACCAAATGACTCCCCCATGCATGGTGTTTCAGGCCCCGAAGCCTGGAAGGAGGGGAAGGATTTTGGGACCCTGCATTGAAGGACCAAGTTGTTAGAATAATTACATTATCAAAGGATAGACAGAACCACTGAATTTATATCAAAGTTCATTTTTACTTGTGAACATAACAAGGAGCCAGTTACAGTACTCACAGCAAGTACAGAAGTGACTAACGTAAGCCTCAAACAGTAGCTTATTTATGTGTGAAATACAATCATAATACAGAGTTGATGTCGTCAGTTGTTATCTTGTCAGAGTCAATGACGTCTCAATTATCTGGTCAGGGAGTCATGTTCTTTCCTCAGCATCACACCGTGCTCAGACAAGATAGCCAATGGTTCCATGTTATCTTGTGAGAGCGAGCAGTGTTTTGGTTTCTTAACAATATCCACACAACAGTTTAATTTAACAGAGAGTGAAAATAGTAATCAGTATAATATTATTCTATGCAAACAGTTTAATAATAACAAGAGAAAAAGTATGTAAATCAAAATTTTTCTAACAATGTTCAATGTCCCACTGTCTGGCTACTTGCATGTCCGAGTCCGACCAGAGCCTGACACAGTTAAAATCTAATTTTTTTCTCATACTAATGACACAGCTGTAGGAAGGCATTCAGAAATGTCAACAGATGAGCGCATCAGTGCACACGGGGCAACAAGCGCATGTTAATAAGCTGTTAAAATGTTCAATGTGTTAACCTTTCCTGCTTGCTTCGTTTCCGACCGTGATCAGAAAACCAGGAGAGACTCGTTACCTCGAGGGCCGACGTTATAAAATGAATAACGTCAGGGTTAAAATCCCGTTTCTGGTGAGCAAATGAATGAACTTGGCTTTCAGTCTGGGGTTTATTTCAGACACCGCACACACTGTGTACAAAACATAAACTTATTCCACCAACTCTGCTACGGTTGTATACAACACGTCTGCTTCCTCTTTCTCTATCTCTCTTCTGCCCACTTACCACACACACACACACACACACACACACACACACACACTGAGCTCTCTTAAAGGAGCTGCAGCACCATTTTACAACAAATGCCTTATTGCGCTGATGTGACCGAGCCCAACCCGAACCCGACCATAATTTCTAAATATCTGTCCGTATCTATGCCTTAGTACACATGTATGTTTCCCATAAACATAAATATATACTGATTTGATTACAGCAAAGACAACATCGGCAGTATTGACGGCAAAATAGGCTACAGAATATTTCGTTCTGTATCTGAAAATCGATAATTATTTATTATTATTTTATAATTACATTTATATCTGCATTTATGTCAAAACCTAGAGACTTTCAAACATCAAAATGTCATTTATTATATGTATTTGTGTCAAAATGACATATAAACAGCTTTTAATATTCTATTTTGCCTGGAAACGCTTCCAACATGCTTGCGTGTCGCGTTAGCCGGAGCTAATGAAAGCAAATTAGAAATGTGTCTGAAATGAAGAGAGCAATGTTAGTACCACATTTTGTGAATATTGAAGCAACTTTGTCCAAATTAAAGCGTAACTCTCACCAAAATGCAACCTAGGGTCTATTTGTGAATATACCCGAGTCAAACTTTCGTTTAAAAGCATAATTAGGACGTAAGCGCCACTTTTAAGATTTACCGTATTCTCGTTTTCGGTCAAATGGCCTTTTGAATGGCAGTGCTAGGGGCACTGGTATGATAGCATCAAAATCACTATTTTTAAAACACTAAGAAGGCTCGACACAACATGAAACCTTGCTCGAAGTATCACCAGGAGCTCTACACATGAACTCGAGCATTGAGAACATTGTGTACACAGAGTTTACTAAAAAGAAAGGTTTTGAACAACTCACTTTAGCTGTTATTTTTCCGGTCGCCGCCAACTTTGCCATTCAGTGTCGATCTCTGAATGCGAATGAACGGACTCATAGGAGGAAATGTCATTGTTATATGAGGCTCCTTTTTCAACTACAAGGTCAATATTGTTTTTAACTAAAACTGTGTTTACAGTGCTCATTTACATTTAAAAGGGTTGTAAATCTGGTTCTTCAAATTAATTGTAGCACACCATAGTCAACTTTATAAAATAGCGGCTAGGGAAAATGCTAAGTGGCTAGTGGTTTTGGAAAAGCCTGGTGAGCAAAAAAGCTAATGTCAAGCCCTGTACACACCTACAGTATTCTATTTTTTATACTTGTATATATAATAATCCTGTCTATTCTTACCTTTATTTGTTCAGCTTTGTCTTCATTGGTCTTAGCTGTATGTCTATTTCTGTTTTGAAGTACTGTCTCTGATTGGTCAGCTTTCCTGAGTCTCCGCATCAGTGCTCTGTTGTCGCTGCCTGTGTACAGTCGGTTGTAGGTGGAGACTGACTGCAACGGAGTACATAGCAAGACTTTATACTGTGAAAAATCACCAATAAATGCTCCTAAACCAAATATTACACAATCGGACATGTTCCAGCAGGAATGTGATCTGAAATTAGGGAGAAACTAACAACATCTGCAACCAAGATTGCAGGTTTCTCTGATGTTAGCAGGTACATGTGGCAGGGTATGTAATGTAAACACTGCAAAGCGTGCCTGCTGAGCAGCTCCTATGGCCTTGAGCTGAGCCACACATGCCCTGTGATTAGCAGGTCATGCGTGCCAGCATGGTAGAGCAGAGCAGAAAATGACAGGACAGGAAACGTGTGTGTGTGTGACTGTGTGTGACTGTGTGTAAGGGAGCGTGGTGTGTATGTATGAGTATGCCAATGTATAGAGAGCTTATCGCAGAGGAAATTATGCAAATATCATTGTTATTTTGTATTTATTTTGTATTTGTATTTATTTATTTATAAAGGACAACACACATTAATCAACATTTCTGTAAATGTGCCAGTGTTAGCCAGCCGGCTAATTTTCAACTATAGTCCTTCGGCCAGATGATTTTAGACCAGAGCAGCAAGAAGCAGCAAGATTGTAGTGCAGGTTAAACTACACAGACAGAAAATCAACGAGACATTAGTACAGATTAAACTACACAAGCAAGAGTCAACCATACACCATACAGACAGCTAAAACAACAGAAAAGCTTTCTCAGCTTGCCATGCAGAGCCACAGGAAGCATCAAAAACCCCAGCACAGCTACACATCTAAAATACAGGGCGAGTTAAACTTGATACCAGGCAAGATATCAACACATCAAACATGTTAGCAGCAGTTTATCAGTAATAACAACAATAATATAAAAGATACTGGTTTAAAAATGTTCACAACTCTGACTACGCAAGAGCCAGGCCTTGAGACTTTGTGTAAAATGATGGTAGGTGGTGCAGTTTCTTATTTCATTTGGTAAAGTGTTCCATCTATTAGAGGCTCTAACAGAAAAACACGATTGACTGAAGGAGCTGGACCTGTAAGGGCTTACACAGTCCCCTCTCAGAACAGACCGAGTAGTTCTATTGTTAGAAATTTTTTGTTTTATAAAATTATTGAGCGGTGGAGGAGCTTTGCCATTCAGGATTTTAAACATTAGGCAGATGTCATTGTATTTAATTAGATTTTCCCAACTAAGGATGCCATGTTTGTTAAGAATTTTACAATAATGATAAGTATTGTGTTTTCTGTCTAGCACTTTGAGGGCCTGTTTATACAATGAAAGAACAGGCTTAAGGGTTGTATTTTTTGCTTGCGTCCAGCTTGTCATACAATATAGTAGATGAGGGATAATCATTGAATCCAAATATAATTTTGCTGCTGAAGTTGTTAGGCAGCTTCTTATATATCTAAAATTGGCTATATTGTATTTAGTTATTTGGATTATTTTTTTCACTTGTTTTTTGAAAGACAAGTTGGAGTCAAGGATGATACCAAGATATTTGACATGAGAGACAACTTTAATATTCTCATCAGACACATAGATTTTGTGGTCACAATCTGCAGTAGAGTGTGTCTTAGAAAAAAACATACAAACAGTTTTCTTAGCATTTAGACACAGGTGAGAATCTTGAAGCCATGTGGTTACATTTTCCATTGCTAAATTTAGTTTACGAATTACTTCTTTTTTAGTTTTTGCATAGACGTATATTATAGTATCATCTGCATACATCTGAGCTTCACACCCTGTACAAATTGATGGTAAGTCATTTACGTATAAGCTAAACAACAGAGGTCCTAAGATAGAACCTTGGGGCACACCCATGTCATTGATCATAAAGGGTGATGTTTCATTACCCACTCTTGCACACTGAATCCCATCTGCAAGATAATACTTCATCCAGTTCAACACATTAGATGAAAAATTAAAATTGGCTAGTCTAGAAATAAGTATTTGGTGATTCACAGTATCAAATGCCTTTTTAAAATCCAGGAATATAGCCCCAACAACACCTCCTTTATCTAATTTAAGTTTAATGTTTTCCAGGAGGAAGCAATTTGCCGTCTCAGTGGAATGATTTACTCTAAAACCAAATTGCATAGGATGCAATGTGTAAGGGCTGGTGTTAAGATCTCATCTTATGAGTGGTCATTTGTTCAGCAACACATTTCTCTGCAATTTTTGAGACAACTGGTAAGATACTAATAGGCCTGTAGTTGCTCACATCAGTTGGGTCCCCTGTTTTATAAACTGGGACAACTATGGCTGACTTCCAATCTTTCGGAAATTTCCCTTCTGTAATTGAAGCATTTATTAACTTTGTTATTGGCTTAATTAAGGTATCTGTATGACTTTTTATAAACATGGCATCCAGTCCAAAAACATCCTTTGATTTGGAATTTTTAAGAGAGTTCAGAGTTGTTTTTACTACAGATTCAGAGACATCTGTTAGAGAAAAGACCAGTTGAAAGACCGGTTGAGAGACATCTATAGATGGTAAATCTTGGAGTGCAGGATAATTACAGTTTACTATTTCCTTAACAGAGTTCACAAAGTAAGAGTTAAGGAGAGTTGCTGTTTCTACAGCTCCTTTTACCAGGTAGCCGTTGTCCTTAATTTCTATCTGTTTTGTTATGTCATTAGGCAGCTTTCCAGTTAATTTTTTTAAATTGTTCCAGATCCCTTTGCTTCCCCTATCAGACTTACAAAGAAATTAGCTTTAGCCGCTCGGATGTCCTTTGTTACCTTATTTCTAAGTGAAGTGAAGATATGTCTATCAATCAATAATTTTGTGTTAAGAGATGTTCGCAGAGCAAGGTCGCTCTTCTTCATTAGTTTCCGTATTTCACCATTTATCCAGGGCAGAGTATATTTACCGTCACCTTTGACTTTACTTTTCTTGATAAATTGTTCTGTTATATTTTGAATTGTGGATAAAAACACATGGGTATCATCATCAACATTTGAGCCAGACAGTAGTTCATTCCAATTAATGTTCTTAATTGCGTTTTCATAATTCACTTTTTGGTATTCTAAATTGGCTGCACTTTGCGTTAGATGACATATAGGCTCGCTTTTTTGTGAGTTTTCTAACTAGGAGGATTAGGTTATGATCTGATAAACCTGTGATCATGTTGAATGATTTAATTACTCTATCTGGTTTATTGCTGAAAATTAAATCAATTTGTGTTCTGGATAATGGGGTTATCCTGGTTGGACCCTTCACTAACTGTCTGAGATCAAATTTATTTGTAATTTTTTCCAGTGCCTTTTTAACTGACTTATCATTCCAGTTTATGTTAAAATCATCCATTATAATTACTTCCTTATCTGAGCTGCATTCTCTTAGTATAGCATTTAATTTTTCAAAGAAAACAGATTTTGCAGAGGGTGGTCTATATACACCAATGAGAATAAAACACATCTGCGGTGACAGTGTTACGTCTAAACAAATACATTCTATGTCATTCTCAGCCGAGTAATGAATCTCTTTACATGATATTTGATCTTTAATATAAAACAACAAACCTCCACCTCGTCCCCCTACTCTATCTTTTCTAAAGGCATTATAGCCATGGATAGACAGGGCAGAAGATGGGGAGTTTTTATGAAGCCATGTCTCCGACAAACAAAGGAAATCTAAGTTAGAATCTGCAAGAAGATGTTTAATTTGTTCACTTTTTGGGACAATACTGCGAATATTCAGGTGCCCTCCAAGCAAACCTTTAGGTTTAGCAACAGGATCCCACAGTATTTTAGCACTGTTAACAGTTTGAAAGAAGTTCAATCTTCGTAGTTTCTTAATTGCTGGATTTAGTCCTGTGGCTTTTCGTAGCTGATTACTTGATTGAGTTATGCTACTGTCGCTAAGGACACTTGATGGAGTTATATTTGAACAGCCATTTAAAACTCTGGGATTGTTTTTAGTTGGCCAACAGTTACCTGATGAACCAGTTATGAACCAACACTAGATCAAACACACACAGCTGTGTGTGGGAGGGAAGTTATATATCAGGAGCCGCTACATATATCACGATACACAAAAAAATACTCAAACACACACACACACACACACACACACACACACACACACACACACACACACACACACACACACACACACACACTTCTATGCATGCACTTCAGATAAGCCAGATCTTACGTTGGTTAAAAGTCAAATTAGGATATATTGATCATATCTCAGTTATACAACACCAAACATGATTATCACACTGAAAGTGGTGATTACTGTAATGCATGTGGGACTGCATTTGTGATTGTTAAAGCATTTCATTATCATATATGCAGACAGGCAGACTTTCTGTCAATAGCAAAGCACTTCCCACCAGAGGCGATACACAGCTTATTAGCATCATTGAAACAGTCTGAAACTGTCAAACTTTCTTTTCCCACGTCTCTTTTGAGTCAAAGCCCAGTTGATTTAGCTTGGGGCCTTTGTTGCTGTTGAAGGTGGGATCATACTGTGGTCAAGGCTGGCTCTAAGACCAGTACTCATACTGAACTGCATTCATAATACCTCCTCCCTGTCTTTCTTTCACATCTTTTTCACATTCAGATTGTTCTTGTTCTGACCTGCTTTCTTTGTATTCAGCACAAGGAAACACCAAAAGTTTGAAAGAGGCAGCAGAAGCACCATTGTTTGTTGCAGTGTGGTTTTAAATACAAGTCAAAGGTAGAAAGTTCATATTTCACCATAAAACATAGTGTTTTGGTTATTGGCTGATTTCTCATTGGCTGAAGCGGATGAGTTGTAATGATCTCATTTGTTCTACCCTCTAGCGGTCACTCAGGTGTAACTGATTACATTAGGTCTTTGTAATTGAATCATGAGGCTATTTGAAAAGGCTATTTGCGTTAATTACAGGGATAACTGTTGTTGAAATTATCCCAAAGACTAAAGAAAATAAGACTAAAGAAAATGTCCTTCCTGAAATAAGGCAAATATTAAAGTTACAACAACTTACTTTTTCAAAGACTATTTAAAGAATGACTTTGCACCACAGACTGTATATAAAGATGGATGTCGAGGAAACGGGCATGGGCGTAGATTTTATCTAAAAGTTGGGGGGACAATAAACATAAAATTTCCCAAGAGCAATTTCTGAAGGGGACACAAATAATACAGCCAAAATTGTACTTATATATGATGGTAACTCTAGTAAGTAGGCTGGAAGGGCCTTTTATTTACTTTAAACATCGGATGAAGTGATTCTTTTCTCTAATACAGATGATGCAGAGTCATTAATAAATTAGTTTTTTATTATGATAACCAATGTATTTTTCCATGAGTCCGCTATGTTAGTGATTATAAAGTTACCTAGCTTGTTTAATAGCTTGTTGATTAGTAAGTCACCTTGTCCTCCGTTTTGGTGCACTGAAAAATCTTATGTCTGTTTTTCTTTTCTCTGGCCAACAACACAAAGCCATAGTTGTTTAAATCTGAGTTAGATTCATAGGTTCACCATGCGGTCATATTATAATTAATAAATTATCTTGTGTCCTCAACATAAAGATCAGATTTCGTCTGGGACAGAGAACGTCTCTTAATTAGATATTCAGTTGTAGCAAGCCCACTGATCTGCCACTTAACATCATATAGAGCAAACCCCAACACAACGTAGCCTAATATCAGTTCACATCGCTGTGTTGTAGTGGATAACTTTCTATCTAACAAGCTATTAAAAAAACTAGGTAACTTTATAAAAATAATTCTAAACTTAAAATGTGTTTTGTTGCCCCTGTTGCATTTGTATTGTTTTACGTCTTACACAATTATTTTAAGTATATATCACTATATTTACAATACATCATGGTTTTATTGATAATTTAAGGGAGGGGACAACCCTCAGATGGGGTACGTCCGGTCCCCCCTGTGATTTCTGCCTGGATACGGGTACTGCCATCTTGTAATTTTAGAGCCAGAGTCTGCGCAGTAGTGATCAGGCGATGCATCTGTGGTATCAAAGTCCCGCCCATACATCCGCCCAACCAATCGCAAGTCAATCAAAGCTGTCAATCATGACGTTTCACCCCACTTTTACAGCATCAAATAGCTAATAAAAAAACAAACTTATCTCAAGAATGAACACTTAACAAACATCAGCGTGATAAGAACTACCTAAAATGACAGAAACCATCTTTGGTAAAAATGTATTTGATGTGTACCTATTTAGATTTTTGGTTGAAGGCCTAGCCCTAACTATAAGCTTTATCAAAGAGGACAGTTTGAAGCTTATTCATAAATGTGGAGATGGTGCCTCCCAAACCAAAACTGGGAGCTGGTTCCAGAGGAGAGGAGCCTGGTAGCTGAAGGCTCTGGCTCCCATTCTATTCTTTTGAAGACTCTAGGAACCACAAGTAACTATGCATTCTGGAAGCACAGTGCTTTAGTGGGGCAATATAGTACTATGAGCTCTTTAAGATATGATGGTACCTGACCATAAAGAGCTTTGTAGGTCAGGAGAAGGATTTTAAATTAAATTCTGGATTTTACAGGGACCCAGTGCAGAGAAGCTAATACAGGAGAAATATGATCTCTATCCTAGTTCTTATCAGTACACGTGCTGCAGCATTCTAATCCTGATCAAAGACAATGCAAATATTCCTTACAGTGGTGCTGGAGACCATGGCAACACCATCCAGATTAGCTATATCTTTTGATAATAAGCCTTGGAGGTGTTTGGGGCCAAGTACAATAACTTCAGTTTTGTCTGAGTTTAACATTAAGAAATTGTAGGTCCTCTAGGTTTTTTTGTCATTAATGCATGTTTGAAGTTTAACTAACTGATTGGTTTCTTTTGGCTTGATCAATAGATATAATTGGGCATCATCTGCATAACAGTGAAAGTTTATAGTGTTTCCTAATAATATTGCCTAGAGGGAACATATATATAAAGTGAATCCAATTGGTCCAAGCACAGAGCCTTGTGGAACTCCATTGCTAACTTTAACGTTCATAGAGGGTTAGGGTTAACATGAAGTGTTGTGTATACTTATGATAAAACATTTTGAATCCCATTTAGACCTGATGTTTTTGCTTTTAAGTCTTTGAGAAGAGTGCCCTTTGCAAAGCGAAGACATTTTATTTCTATAGCACATTTTATTGCAGGTAAAGTCAATGTGCTTTACATTAAAATGCATACATCAAAAAATATCCAATCCACAAAAGTGTGACAGTGAGATATACAAGACACAAATAAGATCTTATCTTGATTATAATCATATAATGATATGATTCAGCTAAAAGTTAATAAACGTATGTTAATAATTTCCCCCTGGGATTATTAAAGTATTTCTGATTCTGATTCTGATCCTGATTAATTCATGACTAGTCAAAGTTCGATTAGGATGTTATAGTTTTTACATTTATTTAAAAACACAACTTTGAATTATACACAAGTTATATATTAGAATTTATATATTATAAGTGAAGTCTGTTATACACTATATATATACTGTTTTGTTTTGCAGCTTGTTAGTGTGAACCATGCACTCTGTCCTCTGTCCATCTCTAACAGTTACATCTTCAGACTGAGTTGTACACGACTGGGCCAGTGGGCCATCGGCTATGTGACCAATGATGGCAACATACTACAGACCATCCCCCACAACAAACCACTGTTCCAGGCCCTCATTGATGGCTACAGAGAGGGCTTGTATGTTACCTATCACGCACTCATATACACTTTCTGCCTCTCTAGCTCACTCTCTGTTTGTATATTGATCAGTTGTGCTAAACTCTCCACTGTGTACTGTCTCCGCTGTATTCAAATGAGTAATGATCAGCTGTGTCTCAATCACTCACATCTACTTAGCATAATCTTTAAATGTATCTCAGCAGACCAGAGTGGGGTGCCTCTGGAAGGCTCTTTTCTGGAAGCCACTTCCTAGATGAAACATATTTTTCTGTCTCAGATGGACAAGAGGATGTCTTTGAGCCTCAAGTATTTCTGTGTAGCCATCTGTTCCTATCATACCTGATAATCTAACAGGCCCCTAGACAAATCAAACATGCTTCCTTCCATTAAGTGTGTGGCACTTCACTTCCCTCAGCCATCAATCGCAGCTGCCTGATGCTGTTCAAGGTGTGCTGTGTCTTTGTCCACTGTAGCCGGAGAGTGGGGGGAGGAGGGGGAATGTTGTTTGAAGTGCCTCTGTTTTTGATCAAGCAGGGAGACCCATCAGTTCCCATCAGTCACTCTTTCAAAAGTCAATCATGGTTAAGCCCAGGCTTGTATCTCCTGAATCAATTTGAAAAATTGACTTTAATTGGAAAAGAGTTTCTGCTCAGTTCTGTTATAATAGCTGATGGCTTTGTTGTACTTTTTATTCCATGCAGAGAGAGATATTACTAACTCATATGTTTTAAATTTAACATCTGCTCATGACTGATATTTTTGTCAATAAGAAATCAGGATTAATTAATCTCTGGAAAGCACTTTGTAAAACTATTACTACAAGTGCTCATATTGCTGCTTATTGTTCTACTACTACTCATTGTAAGTCATTTTGTTTCATCTATTTGTGCACCCATAAATATGGAACATGTTTATGTGTATAAATATGGAATAGTTATGGGTTAATACCATAGATATAATATGTAAAATCAAAACCCTATTACTGCAGTTAGTGAAATGCATACTTGACGAACAAAACATGACTTTGATCAGAATATTTTTATTACATATCTTGTAACTTTTGTGTGTTATTTAATCCACAGCTACTTGTTCCCTGATGGTCGCAGCTACAATCCTGACCTCACTGGTTTATGTGAGCCAACGCCTCAAGATCACATCAAAGTGACACAAGTGGGTGTGTGTGTGTGGGTCTGAAAACATGCTTTATCTGGATAAGCAGAGTAATGTTCATGGTTCCCACTGAGACTAAGCTCGGCTTCCTTATGACATTTAAGTGTCACCGAATATGATGCAGACCACTCAGTGAACTGCGGGAGTGTTTAAAAAAAGGGACATGAAATTTGTTTTGAAATGAAGCAATCGTCTATAATCTTAATGACTTTTTGTCTCAGAAAAAGATTTTTGTGAGGCTAAAACTTAATCACACAGCATAATCACACAGCACAGCCCGGTCTCATGGCAGTTCGTGTAAATGTGACGTTATTTTAATCTATTGATTCGTGTTCATGGGGACGTTTTTCTCGTTTTTTACGTGGTGGCCAGCACGAAAATGTGAAGTAATGTGTTTCAATGGGAAGCATATTTCGTGGCCGCAGCACGAAAATGGTAGGGAGTAGTATAAAAAGCCGAAAATCTGCGTACGGAGGTTGGTCGGGGTGGTGGATGGGTCAAACAACACAGGACTTTCACCCAGGCGAGCGGGGATCATTGGCGTGGCATTGTGGCGCGTCCCCCACGACCGTCTCCCGGCGTGTAAGGCGCCCTTTCCCCGTCGGGTTTCTCCAAAACCCAGCCTCCGCCATCCCGTTATTGCGGCCGCCTCGCAACCACCTTGCAGCTTATAGAGCGTCATTTTCGGGCGTATCCCAGCCGTCTCCTGGCGTTTATTGTGGCGCGTACCCAGCGGGCCGCCTCGCGGCCGCCTCCCAACTTATAGAGCATCATTTTTGGCCGTCTCCCAGCCGTCTCCCAGCGTCCTTTCCCCGAGAAAATAACGTGACATTTACACGTAAAAAACGAGAAAAATGTCCCTGTGAACACGAATGAATAGATTAAAAATAACGTGACATTTACATGAACTGCCGTGAGACTCTGTTGAATCACAATACATTTTGAGGGGTACAACATCAAATATGTGTATAGATTTCTACTATTTTAATGCTCTTATAATGTGCATAAAATTAGGCACCAATCAACATTAATTTCCAGCGCAACGGTGAACCTTCAATGCATTCAATGAGAACCATAGATATTTACAGAACCCACTGATTTTCCAAATGTGGTTTAAAAGGAGAGAAAATGTCCGCTTGTTTGGGTCACAGCTAGACCAGATACTAGTTTTGTTGAGACTGTGAAGGTTACATAATCTGTGACCTTGATTTTGTAATATTTAAAAGCTGAACAGTGAGGTGATGCTGGAGTGAGTGGTTAGTTACTAATAGAAGTAAACAACTGATGCGAGCTTCTAGCTGTCACTCAATCTATCACCAGAAATTCACAGTCTCAACAAAACTAGGATCCGGTATAGCCATGACTCGCCTGTGTTTGACGTCATAACAATAACCATGAAGTGACATTAGGCTTTTCTTTGGAAAAACACAAAAGAAGGTGTGTGTAAACGATGGTCAAGCATCAGGGGAACAGAGGCGAAATGTTGAATTTTTCTTCGTTCTTTTTTTTTCCTTTGGAAAACAAATCAGAACACTGTCTTCAGGCTTTGGTGTACACATTTACAGCATCCGATCAAAAGTATACAGCTTCTCTGCCAATCACTCTTTCAGCAATAGAAAATGCATACAAAACTATCATCTGAATCATAACTTTTAAACTTCTCATATAGAATGGCATAACTGCAGCCTAAGTGCATAAAGTTACAGCACTTCATTAAAACCTAATTACATTATGGGGCCACATACCTTTGGAAAACAAATCAGAACACTGTCTTCAGGCTTTGGTGTACACATTTACAGCATCTGCACAAGCAAAATATAAAGAATGTATTGCATTACATAGGCTACATGTACTACGTCAATATCCCATTGTACACTATCAGTGCTTGCTAGCAAGCCAGACAGAATGTTAACACACATGGAACGACAACTAGTTAACGTTCGGGAATACTCGCTTAACATACACTGTTGTCTCATACATATATACCGAAACTGTACTGAGATTAAACATAAAACATATGATAGACACTGAGTAATATTGCTTCCAATGTATGGACATGACTAGCGGAGTTTACGGCTAGCCATGTTAGCCTCAGTACACAGAAACTCACGGTCAAAAAGAAACATTAACAAACTTTCTGTCAAACAATGCAAAATGCAGTATGATCGTTACAGTGCATGGGAATAATATAACACATGAGATCGACATCGAAGTTATCAACCTAAACATCAATTTACTTTTATCCATCCATCCATCCATCCATCTTCGTCCGCTTATCCGGTATCGGGTCGCGGGGGTAGCAGCTCCAGCAGGGGACCCCAAACTTCCCTTTCCCGAGCCACATTAACCAGCTCCGACTGGGGGATCCCGAGGCGTTCCCAGGCCAGGTTGGAGATATAATCCCTCCACCTAGTCCTGGGTCTTCCCCGAGGCCTCCTCCCAGCTGGACGTGCCTGGAACACCTCCCTAGGGAGGCGCCCAGGGGGCATCCTTACCAGATGCCCGAACCACCTCAACTGGGAAGGAGCAGCGGCGAAGGAGCAGCGGCTCTACTCCGAGCTCCTCACGGATGACTGAGCTTCTCACCCTATCTCAAGGGAGACGCCAGCCACCCTCCTGAGGAAACCCATTTCGGCCGCTTATACCCTGGATCTTGTTCTTTCGGTCATGACCCAGCCTTCATGACCATAGGTGAGGGTAGGAACGAAAACTGACCGGTAGATTGAGAGCTTTGCCTTCTGGCTCAGCTCTCTTTTCGTCACAATGGTGCGATAAATTGAATGTAATACCGCACCCGCTGCGCCGATTCTCCGACCAATCTCCCGCTCGATTGTCCCCTCACTCACGAACAAGACCCCAAGGTACTTGAACTCCTTCACTTGGGGTAAGGACTCATTCCCTACCTGGAGAAGGCACTCCATCGGTTTCCTGCTAAGAACCATGGCCTCCGATTTAGAGGTGCTGATCCTCATCCCAGCCGCTTCACACTCGGCTGCGAACCAATCCAGTGAGTGTTGGAGGTCATAGGCCGATGATGCCATCAGGACCACATCATCCGCAAAAAGCAGCGATGAGATCCCCAGCTCACCAAACTGCAACCCCTCTCCACCCCGACTACGCCTCGATATCCTGTCCATAAATACTACAAACAGGATTGGTGACAAAGCGCAGCCCTGGCGGAGGCCAACCCTCACCTGAAACGAGTCCGACTTACTGCCGAGAACCCAGACACAGCGCTCGCTTTGGTCGTACAGAGATTGGATGGCCCTGAGAAGGGACCCCCTCACCCCATACTCCCGCAGCACCTCCCACAGTATCTCCCGGGGAACCCGGTCATACGCCTTCTCCAGATCCACAAAGCACATGTAGACCGGTTGGGCATACTCCCAGGCTCCCTCCAGGATCCTTGCAAGAGTAAAGATCTGGTCCGTTGTTCCACGACCAGGACTTAATCCGCATTGTTCCTCTTCAACCTGAGGTTCGACTATCGACCGAACCCTCCTTTCCAGCACCTTGGAGTAGACTTTACCGGGGAGGCTGAGAAGTGTGATACCCCTGTAATTGGCACACACCCTCTGGTCCCCCTTTTTGAAAAGGGGAACCACCACCCCGGTCTGCCACTCCTTAGGCACCGTCCCCGACTTCCACGCAATGTTGAAGAGGCGTGTCAACCAAGACAACCCCTCCACACCCAGAGCTTTAAGCATTTCTGGACGGATCTCATCAATCCCTGGGGCTTTGCCACTGTGGAGTTGTTTAACTACCTCAGCAACTTCCACCAGGGAAATTGACGACAATCCCCCATCATCCTTCAGCTCTGCCTCTACCATAGAGGGCGTATTAGTCGGATTTAGGAGTTCCTCAAAGTGCTCCTTCCACCGCCCTATTACTTCCTCAGTTGAGGTCAACAGCGTCCCATCCTTACTGTACACAGCTTGGATGGTTCCCCGCTTCCCCCTCCTGAGGTGGCGAACGGTTTTCCAGAAGCACCTTGGTGCCGACCGAAAGTCCTTCTCCATGTCTTCTCCGAACTTTTCCCACACCCGCTGCTTTGCCTCTTTCACGGCAGAGGCTGCAGCCCTTCGGGCCCTTCGGTACCTTGCAACTACCTCCAGAGTCCTCTGGGATAACATATCCCGGAAAGACTCCTTCTTCAGTCGGACGGCTTCCCTGACCACCGGTGTCCACCACGGTGTTCGTGGGTTACCGCCCCTTGAGGCACCTAAGACCATAAGACCACAGCTCCCCGCTGCAGCTTCAGCAATGGAAACTTTGAACATTGTCCACTCGGGTTCAATGCCCCCAGCCTCCACAGGGATGCACGAAAAGCTCCGCCGGAGGTGTGAGTTGAAAGTCTGTCGGACAGGGGCCTCCTCCAGACGTTCCCAATTCACCCGCACTACCCGTTTGGGTTTACCAGGTCTGTCCAGAGTCTTCCCCCACCCTCTGACCCAACTCACCACCAGATGGTGATCAGTTGACAGCTCTGCCCCTCTCTTCACCCGAGTGTCCAAAACATACGGCCTCAGATCAGATGAAACGATTATAAAATCGATCATTGACCTTTGGCCTAGGGTGCTCTGGTACCAAGTACACTTATGAGCATCCCTATGTTCGAACATGGTGTTCGTTATAGACAATCCATGACTAGCACAGAAATCCAATAACAAACAACCACTCTGGTTTAGATCAGGGAGGCCGTTCCTCCCAATCACGCCTCTCCATGTGTCTCCATCATTGCCCACGTGCGCGTTGAAGTCCCCCAGCAGAACTATGGAGTCCCCCACTGGAGCCCCATACAGGACTCCATTCAAGGTCTCCAAGAAGGCCGAATACTCCGAACTCTTGTTTGGTGCATACGCACAAACAACAGTCAGGCCCTCCATCTGGGCCTGGCTCCAGACGGGGGCCCCAGGCTTCCTCCAGGCAGGGTCACATCATCTCTACCTCGTTTTTTCATTGGGTTTTTGAACCATTCTTTGTCTGGCCCCTCACCTGAGACCACTTTGCCTTGGGAGACCCTACCAGGAGCACAAAGCTCCAGACAACACAGCCCTCAGGTTCATAGGGACACACAAACCTCTCCACCACGATAAGGTGATGGTTCCCGGAGAGGCAGTTTACTTTTAGAAAACTGATATACTGGTTGAAGTACTTTGTACACTGAACCTACCCGATCAAAAGTATACAGCTTCTCTGATCGGGTAGGGAAGTAACGCGACACTACACGCAGCATATCTGTAGTACCAAAGGTGGCTCCATTCACAACTATTAAACAAGGCTGTTCATTTTTGGCGAAAATTATATATAACAATACACTAGGGCTGCCACCTCTTAGTCGACTAATCGGTCGTTTTGGTCTTAGTCGACTAAGATTTCTTTAGTTGATAAGTCATTTTTTATGCTTATTCATGCTTAATTACTCATTTCCAAGAAACTTATGGGCACATTTCTGGTAAACACAAGATTTAAAGTGGTGCTTTTGCAGGATTAATTGTGGAGAAAGTCAGTTTTACTGATGGTTAATTAACTACATTTTATATTGTGCTTTTCTAGTCTTAACCACCTCTCAAAGAGCACAGCTCTGTCGATTACATCAACGAATCGATTAATCGACAAAATCATATGTGTTAGTCGACTAAGAATTTCTTTAGTCGAGGACAGCCCTACAATACACTACATTTGTAACTCTGTTACATGAGCTTAAAAATATGAATATTACCAGCTGGTTCCATTGCTGTATTTCTATGGAAGTTTCTTATATTATCCACACACTGCTGCAGATGATGTATGGAGGTTAACTCCATACACTGTTGTGGTGACAGCTCAAAGAAGTACATTAAACATTTATAATTTAAAGTCTTTGGTCATAACAGTGACAGTAACATTACAGGGCCAGTGCGTAGGATTAAGTGGCATGCAGCAGTGAGGTTGCAAATTGCAACCAACTGAATACCTCTTCCCCCTTCGTAGTAGGACCTACGGTGGCCTTCAAGTAACGTAAAAAAAACTACTACTGTAGAAACATGGAGGTGCAACACGGTGGGTCAGTTTAGCTGATAAGTTTCTCAAAGTCCCTGGAGGGAATCCCCTCCTTTCTCCCCAATGTTTAATATGTGATTATGGCCTTGGTTCTGCATTTGTGATGGGAAGTCCTGGAAACCATCTTAAAATGTAACAATAGGGTGGCCGGGTTGGCTCAGTGGGTAGAGCAGGTGCACATATACTTCGAGGCTTATGCCTCAATGCAGAGGTCCAGGGTTCGAGTCCGGCCTGTGACGATTTCCTGCATGTATTCCCCCTCTCTCTCCCCTTTCTCACCTAGCTTCTCACCATCGATTAAAGGTGGAAAAGCCCCAAAAAAAATCTTTAAAAAAAAAAAGTGATTAAGTGACGTATGTAAGTGTGTGTGTGTGTATGTATACTGTATTTGTGTGTCTGTATATTTTTGTGTCTGTTCTCTTGTATAGTTTGCGACATGCATAATTTGATGACTAACAGGAGTTTGCTCTGCCTCAACAGGAGCAGTATGAGCTGTACTGTGAAATGGGCTCCACCTTCCAGCTTTGTAAGATCTGTGCAGAGAACGACAAAGATGTCAAGATCGAACCCTGCGGTCACCTTATGTGTACTTCCTGTCTTACAGCCTGGCAGGTATTGTAATGAACAATACTGCATATATTCAAGCAAAGGCGTACATCTGTGGCTTTGGCCACAGATGGATTGTTTTTGCCATTACACATGTACAGGAGACATTTTCAGTTAATCAGTTAATGGTACATTTTCATCATCACATCATCTCTGATGATGCATTGCATCTATTTGCAATATACTGTTCAGTTTTACAGAAAAACATAAAAACATAAAACGTCACATGTGAGTTCTGAACATTTTAAACCATTCAACATTGCAAATTTTAGATTTACATGTGGGAATTAATCTGATTTGAAGATTAAAATATATATATATATATATATATATATATATTAGTGCTGTCAAACGATTAAAATATGTGTCATAGTTAACTCGCAATTAATCGCACATTTTTATCTATTCTAAATGTCCCTAGATTTCTTTTTGTTCAATAATTTTTTCTCATTTTAATGCTCTTATCAACATGGAAAAGTGGATCGGCTTGCTTTGTGCTTTTGTCGCCTGGCTTTGACGAGGGGGCGGAGAATTGGCATCAGCTGTGTGCTTGGCCATCAAGTGGTATTTCAGACTGGACGTGCATGATAGCTCAGTTCACAACGACAAAACGCACAGATCACTTTGGTCTTGTCAATGGAACCATTTGGCAACTTTTTAAAAGTAAACTTTCCATTCAGAATCTTATTGGCATCCATTTCGGCGTCTCACACTCGCCATCCACTCAAAACGTAACGTTAGCCTACTAGCTACTCTTTGGCTGGCTTGCAAGCCCAAACAAGTGTGTGCGGCGTGTCTGTTGTTTTGTTTCCGGTCTAGCTAGATCTGGTGTGGTGTTGTAGTTTTTCTAACGTTACTAGCTGTTGCAACAGCATGTGAAAAAAACTACAGTTTGCTATGCCAAAAAGAACGTTAATGTCGCGATAAAAAAATTGACGCTGTTAAAATGGGTTTGCGTTAACGCCGCTGCATATATATATATATATAATCGAAATATCCAGAAAATATGCAGTTGAGAAAAGACTACTGAATAATAGAAGCAGCTTAAAAAATAACTCCCTTCGTCTCTCACTTCCCCGCGGTGTCCTTCCATCTGTCCTAATCAAATTTCCACTTATCAGTCAGTAGCGGAAGTGAAAACTGAGTGTGTGTATACACAGTATATTCTAGTGTTTCTGTGTTTTTCTGCTTCCTGCTGTGTGCAATTTTTTTCTAATGTGTCCCAATGCACACTGTCCTGCACTGCTGTGTCTGTTGTGTTTGTGCACTCATTTGTGCATCAGACACTGTTCTAGCAAAGAGTGTTTGTAATTACTTTGTCCTAATGAGTTGCGTCCAGAGACTCCCTTCTCCCCCCTCTCTCCTTTGCATGGTACATCTAAGTTAGAGTCACAGAAATGGCTGCACTGACTCTGATGTTATTGATATCTGGCAGGGACACACAAACACACACCTTCTCTCTGCAGTCCTGGACACAAGCCCAAAAATCTGTCTTGCAATCACAATTCTGTATCCATGTTATTTTGAGATGGCTGAAAGTGCATTTGTTCTAATTCTCATGGACAGCAGAATTAGGCCTCATTTTGAATCTTCTTGTTGGTGTTGAATATGTATAGAATCATTGAACTTTCTGCAGGTAAAATTGCTGGAGTCATTCTGTTTTGGAATAGTTTCAAAAAGAGACCAACAGACCACACAAGCAGACCATATCTCAACACTGCTTTTCAAACATCTACTTTAAATCTTTGGCAGTGGAGCTTTTGCGAGGGAGGACATGGAAGATGTTTCAGAGGACAATGAGTCAAGGTTTTACACATGAATTTGAGTGCTCTTTGTTTTTTAGTCAGTCAGCGCTATAATAGTTTCCATTTATCATTAGCCTTTGGTTTGCATTGTGTTAGACGGAGGAGTTAATTTTTAAATGAGCAATGAAACACGTTATACCAATAAAACGTATTCAAATTCATTGCTTTTTATGTTTACGCTTACCAAAGTGATGTTAAAGATGAAGTGTCTTTTGAAAGTCTCTTCAGTAGCTTCTGTGGTAATGCAGTCAGTCTGTGCTTACTGACACAGGCAGGAAGTCATCCTCAGTGGTATTTTAAAGAGGTTTTGCAATCTTCCAAAAAACTAACATAAACTCAAATTATGCCAAAACATTTTGGAGATATCTTGCCCCAGATTTATTGTTTTTGTTCACAATTATCACAACAAATAATTAATAAATTCCTACATGGGCTGCAAAGCATTTATTAAATGGGGATCTATGGTCCACAGTCCACATGTAATTTTAAGGGTCCTTGACATGAAATGTCTTGGAAAAGCCTGACTTAAGTGTTTGAGCAGCTTTTGGAGCACACACACGAGTGTTTGGTTTGCTACTCTTCTTAAGAGGTTCATTGTCATGCCTACAAAGCTGGGAAGATTTTTGGGGTGTTTTTACTCTGAACATAGCTGTAGGTTTAGTAAATGAGCACAGTCTTTCCAGAGCTCAGTCCTGTGCTCTGTTAACCGTGGGACTTGGCAGCACCCACATTACTAGTGTTTGTTTGTCATACTTCCTGTTATGACAACTCAACGTAACCCTGCGTCCTCCGCAACCTCAGTCAGTGATTAAGTGACGTATGTAAGTGTGTGTGTGTGTGTGTGTGTGTGTGTGTGTGTGTGCTTCAGTAATGAAGTATTTTCCTCCACATTAATAAAATTGTGAGTCAGAGAGAGGGGGAACCCTCCTAACCAGCACAGGTCATTGACTCAGTGGTGGTTCCCTACATCTTTCCTCTCACTCTGTATATTAGTCAGCTCCGGTGGATGAGACATACACTCCTCACTCACAGCTGGCTGATGATCTATGTAAATTCCACATCCTCCACATGAGAGGGTTCCCTTGTTCTAGCTATTACTTTTCTCCTAAATCAATGCAGCGAGGACTCACTGAGTGATTTACAGGGGCTTTTCTGTGTCTTCTATTTACCAGACTGTAGGTTTCATTAGATTATAAGGTTTGTGTAACTAATGATTGTATGAAGATAATTGGCAAGTAGTAACTAGTTCTTTTCACAAAGTGCAAAGTCAACATTGTCTAGAGTGATGCAAACAGAGACAGTATGTTTGACTCTGAACTTAATTATTTTTTTTATTTGGTGACTTATATGGGCTAAAACTGCTTAATCCATCCTAAAATTTGGATGATGTTGAAAGCTGCTCAAATCAATATCTTTATTTTAATAATGGATAAAATGACTATGTACAAAAAAGAAGCTAACACATTTAAAATATCAACTTTATAAAGTAATAATATGTCACTGTTGTGTTTACAGCTCCAAGTGACCAACAACAATCAATTAATGCTGGTTTAAGTGTTAGAGATAGATGTCAAAGTTCCATAAGATAGTACTTAATTGAATGTATTTTAACTTGTTATGATGACCTACTTTAAATTGTCACATAGTGATTTAAGTGCAGTCCATTTAAATGCTGTTGAAACAACGGTTAAAAATCTAAATCTAAAAATCTGCACTCCTCAACCAGTTTTGCCCAGTTTTAACCTAGACGTTTAGACATGTGAAAGTCACTAAATCAATGTGGGAAGGGTGAGTATATTCACACCCGTTTTTTGAACAAAAGGGACATGTTCTGTCTATTTCAGAGTAGAAGTGAAGCTAAAGAGGATTTTCCCCTTCACTATGACAGAAGTTCAGGAGCAGCTTGTTTTAATTTGTCACTTCAGTTGTGTCTGTTGCAGTATGGTTTCTTCAATGTCTATGACCATCACACCATATTCTCCTCCGTCTAAGTTCCCTTCCTTTTAACCTCCCACTCCTTCCCTTCTCCTCCCACTCTGATTAGGATTACATTTCAAACATGCCTTTGGTGTGTCCCCCGCCAAGTCGCTAACCATATGGCCACCACAAATGCAGCTTTGTTCTCAGTAAATATTGCCTGCCTTTGATTGTAGCCCCTGACTGTCAATGGAGACAGATGCACTGAAAACCAAAACCTCTTTTATCCTCTTATTTATGACCCCTGTTTGAGAGGGGAAGCCATGTGGAATATGGCCAAATAATGTTGTAAAGTTTCAAAACAGTTTTCCCTCGAGAGGATCTACACAAACGTGTCCAGTCAACTTTGCCAGAGTCCTTTCATGAATCAGGGAAATAAGAGTAAAACATAGGGCAGGAGTGCAGAGCATAAACTTAACCATGTGTGTCCCAGCTGTGTACAGGAACAGCTTTCCTGCTTGACTTGACCCAAGTGATTCCTCATGTTCCCAAAATTCAACCGCAACAAAGCCATGCTCATCTGATCATTAGATTTAAAAACGTCTATGGCGTTACACATGCAACCATCGCACCTGTGTCTGTGTATATCTGTGTGTGTTTGCAAGAAATATCCTGTTATGTGCAAACTCTTTCCCTTATCTGTTCCAGGAATCGGATGGTCAGGGTTGTCCATTTTGTCGTTGTGAGATCAAAGGCACAGAGCCCATAATTGTCGATCCCTTTGACCCACGAAATGAGGGCACCAAGTGCTTCTTCCTGGACCAGCACAGCTGCCCCATGCTGGAGCTGGATGATGAGGAAGACCGAGAGGACTGCCTGGCCATGAACGGACTGGCCAACATCAGGAAGGTGAAGACTTTTCGTACTAGCTGGTAGTTGATCTATTGATACGTAGGGCTTAAAGAAATTAGATTTGCCTTTTCTTTAAGTTGTTTGTAATACAGGGGAAAGTCCGGGGCATATTTATTTATTCTAAGAATTACACTTAAAGTGTAATTTTGGTATTTTTCACCTGGACCCTTTTCCCTCATGCGTTGGTGTCTAAGTAACAAAAATCATTGAAATTGGTCCAGTATTGAGCGAGAATGCTGTAACTGGGCAGCCGCAAACCGGGCAGCAATGTAACCCTATAGGACAAATGTTCAACTTCAGTTAGCGTCCACTAAAAGTTCTGTTTTTGCCGCTGACATGCTCAGATTAATATTCTAAGTGTCTGACAACCAAATAGAAAGGATCCCTACAGAGATAGACCTTTTTGTTAAAGAGTAAGATCCTTTTTGTTGAACACGAAACCACTATTGCCAAACTGACAAGATTAAGGGTTTATTTCAACCAAACCAGAGTGGTGATTGTTGGAACAGTGGAAAGATGAACCAAGACGGCTTTGGATTATTTTATTTTGTTTCTGTTTTACTTGAATAAAGTGTGTTTTACGATGATACAATTACTGTTTATTTAAATGGAGTCTGGTGGGTTTGGTGATGGTGATTTTGGGGCTGTTTAATGTTAAACATAAAAGATTTTAGTCTTTAACAAAAAGGTCTATCAGGTACTATCCACAACTTTTGCTGTGGAAACACGGCATAATAAAACCACACAAATTAGAACACACAAAGAGGGAGTGTGCCTTCTTTTCCTGCTCAGGACGCCATTACTCCAATATATCTTTACATAGCAAATAGTTGATTGCTAATATATATTAATGTTCAACATCTCATATATATAATCTTTGGGACACATCTGGAGCTCTGTTAAACATTACGTACATTGCGTAGAATTGGTATTTTTTGCAATTTGGCGCCCCTACAGTTTCAGAGTGCTCTTCACTATCGCTGTCGTAAATATGGACAGCTGTACACCCCCCCTCTTTCCAGGGAGGACAGCAACAGCAGAGGGCAACCCAGCAAACATTTACATAATTTTCAAATGACTGATAGTGCTGTAGAGCGTCTGAAATTGTAGCCGCTTGCCAAATTTTGTGAGAACAGGAGATCGGGGCGAGAGGGAGAGTGGGAATGACAGACGCACCATTTTCCCAATTACAAGTCAGTAGATGCTATAAGTAGTAGTGCCATAGCATCAAAATAATTTTTAAGCTGTTATTTAAAGGTAAAATAGTTGCATAATGTTGCTTTAAATTTAAGAGCATTTTGAAGTTTAATAAAAAATTTAATAAATAACTTATTTTTAAATTGTAGAAGTACAAATGTAGGATTTTTACTTTTATCTTTTTACTTAGGTCCATAATTTTACTTTTAGCAATTTGATAAATAAAAACATATTATTTACTCTCTCAAAACGCCTTATCAGCACAACAGCTGGTCATAAATGACTAAACACCCCTTATATTATTTACTTTCCTCTCAGCACTGTGCAGAGCGTCAGAACTCGCCCATGGTGTCTCCCAGCTCTTCACCGGTCAGCCAACACAGAAAGGTCCACGGAGGAGACCCCAGCCACTGCGTCCAGCACCTCGGCCTTCCCCCCGTCCCACCACGACTCGACCTCATCCAGAAAGGCGCCATTCGCTCCCCATCTGCCAGTCCCACCGGCTCCCCGAAGGTCAGTCACAGCATTCCCCAGATTTTAAACATTTTTTATATAAAAGCAATGGGCCTCATTCACCAATATCTTCTATATCTATATCTATTAAAGTTTTCTCTTAAATATGTTCTTAAGAAAGTCCCTAAGAAAAGTCTACGTCGGATTCATGACAGGTTCTTAAACAGCGGAATTGTTCGCACCTGTGTTCTTAGGATTGATGAATCCCACGTCTTCGTAATTGAAAGCGCGTGCCAGTTGTTTACTAATTAGCATAAGAAAATGCCCCGCAAATTCCCATATAAGGACATGACATTTCCTGTGCACCTCCTGGGAAGCGGGAGACTGCGTTCAAGAGATAATTGTCGGAGTTGCAGATGACTTGTATATTGCAGTGGTGGAGGAAATACTGAATCTCAGTACTTAAGTAAAAGTACAAATAACCAGAGACATATTTACTTTAGTAAAAGTAGAAGATGTCCACTACCACAAACAAGGCCAGCTGGCTTTTAAAAAAAGTTCCTATCCTAACCAGCATAAAACGGAAATATGTTGTTAGAATCGGAATGCGGTTGGTTTTATTCATGGATGTATTTTAAGACGGTTTTATTTTCTTTAACCATGCAAGTAAGCAAATAAAGTGTGTGAAGCAGTGAAAATGGGGAGGAGATGTGAAGAGGTCCAGCCAAATAAATCTTACGCTGCCTGGCGGAGGAGTAAACGACGCTGTGGAGAGGTGGCCGACAGGAGCAGACGCCCTGCAACTTAAGAAAACACACGCAAATAGACAAAACACAAGCAAATTAAGAAAACAACTTAATTAATTTGACAACACATGTGCAGCATTCAGCAAACGCGCTGCAAATACCACAACACAACCTAAACGCACTGCAAATAAAAAACGATGCAAAAAGAAAAGCACGCAAACCCCGAAAAAAGAAGCGATGCAAAAAGAAAAACAACTTAATTAATTTGACAACACATGCGCAGCATTCAGCAAACGCACTGCAAATATCACAACACAACCAAATACATAAACGCACTGCAAATACACACAACACAACCAAATAGATAAACGCGCTGCAAATATGAAACGATGCAAAAAGAAAAGCACACAAACCCAGAAAACAAATGCAACAAAAAAATGCTGCATCCAGATTACACAACGGAAGTTCTCCAGGCCTCTAGAGGGGGCAGCTAGTGGAACAGCTGGATTTTCGACCTCACAGGGAGGGAGGGAGGGCGAGAGAGAGAGAGAGAGAGAGAGAGAGAGAGAGAGATGTTTTCTCTCGTTTGGTGGGTGTGTCTCGGCTCAGGTCACAGCTGATACTCAATCAGCAGAGACGTCTGTAAACTCGTGGTGATAAAACATTTAAAACTGCATCAGCGTTTAATGTTGACGTTTGTTTAAGCCACATGAGAGGGTTTAATTTCGAGGTCCGAAATTACTGAAGTGTAGGCCTCCTCAAGTGTAATATTGTGATTATACAACAACGGTTACCAACAAAATAAGTGATCAATCTGTATTCATATTGTGGAGCAATTCGCTCTTGAAATACAAAAAACAGACAGGATTTATAGTCCCTCCCTGTTAGTAAACCAGCCAATTTACCGTGGGATTTATCAAACTGAATAAATCCTGCCCGCACATATAAACACAAAACTGCTTTGCTAACTCCAACGTGTTGTAAGTAAGACGTCTGCTGAAAAAGTTATTGTATTCATTAGCATGATTGCCGTACTGTTTAGTTCACAAACATCCAACACACCAAAGTACAAACACATAGCGGACCAGATGCGAGCTTTTATTTTGAAAAGCCGAAGCTCGGGGACAGCACCAGCCGGGAGGGCATGAGACGGGAGCATAGACTGTATATTAATAATATATTATGTTATTAATAATAATAATAATAATAATATGAATTTAATATTTGTTAATAACAGTCGAAAATCCAGCTGTTCCACTAGCTGCCCCCTCTAGAGGCCTGGAGAACTTCCGTTGTGTAATCTGGATGCTGCATTTTTTTTGTTGCATTTGTTTTCTGGGTTTGTGTGCTTTTCTTTTTGCATCGTTTCATATTTGCAGCGCGTTTATCTATTTGGTTGTGTTGTGTGTATTTGCAGTGCGTTTATGTATTTGGTTGTGTTGTGATATTTGCAGTACGTTTGCTGAATGCTGCGCATGTGTTGTCAAATTAATTAAGTTGTTTCTTTTTGCATCGCTTCTTTTTTCGGGGTTTGCGTGTTTTTCTTTTTGCATCGTTTTTATTTGCAGTGCGTTTATCTATTTGGTTGTGTTGTGGTATTTGCAGTGCGTTTGCTGAATGCTGCACATGTGTTGTCAAATTAATGAAGTTGTTTTCTTAATTTGCTTGTGTTTTGTCTATTTGCGTGTGTTTTCTTAAGTTGCAGGGCGTCTGCCCCTGTCGGCCACCGTACAACTATGATTTAAAAACGGGAATAATAAAAAACAAACATTTTCATTTTCACTTTTACTGGAGGCTGTATTACCGAGGGTCAGCGGCGCTGCGCCCAAGCTCTGGAGCACCGGAGCCGGCTTGGAAGCCGATGAAGGATCGGCGGTGCCCCATATATATCTATGGCAACCAAACTTCACTGGTGAGACAAACGTGTGACGGTCAGGAAGATGTTTTGGCAGGGGGAAAAACTGATCAGAAAATTTAACGGAACGTTGTAGTAGAAAGTATGGAGTAGAAAGTATGGATAATTGCTACAAAATGTACAAAACAAAGTAAAATCCACTCCATTTTGGCCCTATAAATAGTGCGATCAATCACCAAGTAACGCAGGATTTAATCAGTTTAATTGCTGATGTAAATTGCAGTGTTAGTGTTTCTTTGCATACTATGATTTTTTTTTTCAACAAATGATCAGAAATACATTACAGTACAATATTATCATTGTAAACGACTGTAGAATTAAATAAAATGCAGTAACCAATTATTTGAAGCAAATTGTCATTACTCAAATGTGCGTAAGAGTGCTCTTGAGTGTTCGTAGATTTTGTTCTTAGCTAAGCACAAATCCAAGATAAGGAAACATTAGTGAATGTCAGAATCTTTGTAAAAAGTGCGTAAGTGGGGTTTAAGAACACATTTCTTTCAACGGTTGGTGAATGAGGCCCAATGTTTAGAAAGTGCTTTACAGCACAAGTATAGGTTAGTCTAGGTTGGACTATAAATCCCTTTGATCATAAATGTTGGAATTTCTGAAATCATTTATTACCCAGAAATCATGTTATGTGACAATTGTTTAGTTATTCTTACTGGCTGGTAGAGGTTGAAATGGTTGCTGAAAAATGTTTTCACACCAGGTTCAAGGCCAAAGTTAAGGATAAAGTTTCATATTTCACTTGTACATTTTTATTTGGCAGCTCTAACATGCTGTGAAGTGCTGTGACCATACTGAGCGCCAAAAACTTGGGTATCTTTGCATAAACACTTTTTGTTTATTTAGATCCCCATTCCATGTTGCTTCCACAAAGTGCTCACAAGTTTTCCTGAATTCTAACAAACAAACTAACAAACAACAATTAAACATAAAAAAGTGTTTGATTTAGAAATGAGTCTAGAATTATTTAGATTGAGTCTTCTGTCATTTCAGTGAACACACCATATCTCTCCACCTTTCTAGTCTTCGCCAGGCATGTCCAGGAAGCAGGACAAGCCTCTCCCAGCCCCACCTCCTCCTCAGAGGGACCCACCTCCACCGCCTCCCCCTGAGCGTCCTCCTCCCATTCCTCCAGAGTCGCGCCACTCTTGGCTCAGCAGTTCATCTCCCTTGTCATCTTCCCTCTTATCTTCTACCGGCACGCTGTCAGACTCCCAGATGCCCCCTGAGACAAGGTGTCCCACAGACAGCCACTTTGCAGATGCCCACAGGACTGGATCTGAGCACCTGCTCCAGTTGGAACCCACCGGCCCCTCTCACCTGAACGGAAGACCACTCAGTTGTCCGTCTGCTGGATTTGGGAGATCACATCACAGAATGGAGGGGGCAGGAACCTCAGAGAGCTCCAAGGTAGGGCTTAGATATCAGTTTAAAAATGTAGGTTGGGGTGCTTGGGTAGCTCACCTGGTAGAGCGCCCATATACAGAGGCTCAGTCCTCGACGCAGCAGCCATAGGTTCGACTCTGACCTGTGGCCCTTTGCTGCATGTCATTTCCTTCTCTCTCCCCTTTCATGTCTAAGCTGTCCTGTCATAATAAAGGCCTAAAAATGCCTCACAAAAAAAGTAGGTTGATAACTTAAGTAAATATGTAAAAGCCTACTTCTTTGTTCTTTGTTTCCTCAATAAAAAAAAAGAAATTTATTACCATGAAATCTTGTAGAGACATTCATGGTTCTTAAAAATCCCCCGTCCCAACCCACAACATTTCTCTCTCAACCTCTGCTGCTGTCAAATGATATGACAGCATGCCACTTGTGGTTTTAAACAAAATGTTTGGTGATGCTCTGACTTTTCGTGATCAGGTCAAAATGTTAATTTGTCCATTACTTTATCCAAATACCTGCAAAACTAATGCCATTCCCACCCCAGCTGTATTATCTGCAAACACACTAACCTAAGTTCAGTCAGTCAATAAATAGTCAATAAATAAATGTATTCATCTGCAATTTGTATTTGGCGGTATGGCTCTGTTCTGTGGCCTCCCCGCACTTCCACATGCATACCTGGAAAAGCATGAGGCAGGGAGAGCACACCTCCCTGCCTCATGCTTTTCCAGGTATGCATCCTTCCATGTGCATACATGGAAAGCTTTAAGCGGGGAGAGCAGCAGTGCAGGATCATTGATAAAGTTAGACAACATAAATGTAAATTTAAAAGGAGGAGCTGGGTGGCAAGCGCTAGCAGAGGTGCAGCAAGTTAGGCTGGGAAAAGCAGTTTAAGCTCTATTTGGAAATCCAATCATATGCTCAGGAGGGAATCAGCTGAGCCATCAGCTGGTGTGCTGGCTTAAGAACTGTCAGCTATGAGCTGAGATAATAGCCAAGCTTGACTCCATGACCTGCCAGAACTTACACTATGCTTCATATAGTGAACATGGTAATAATTACACCAGCTATTGGATGGATTACCATGCAATTTGGTGCAGACAATCATGTTTTTTGTGAATTTTTGGCTTTTCATCTTGCCCCACCAGCAGGTCAAAATTTATATTTGTCCAATACCTTGTTTTTATCTATTTTATCATTTAGTTGACCTAACCAGGGGTTAAGGTGGGATTTGCAGCAGGTGGAGGAACCCTTAATTCAGGGAAGCTGGTTCGTCTTTTTCTCCCGTTATAAGTGGTGAAAAATGCAAAGTGAAATGCTAGGAGTTGATTTTACAGTAAAACAAAACTTTTACTGTGTTAACTGTATGTCAAATTAATCAGAGGAGGGCCAAAGGCCAAATTTCCTCCTAATATGACTGGTTTCAATGCTGACAAACAATGTAGCATTTAAAAGGCTATTCTTTTTAAAGAGTCCCATGCAGTGCTCGATCCACATAAAATGCTACATCACTTCCAGCAAACTTCACTGAAAACAATGAGGGCAGAAAAAGCATCACTGGTGTATGAAACTGCAAATCAGATTAATTTACGTAATTCATTTACTCTACCAATGAGAATTACAGCCTACAGAGCTGCTAGAGTAGCTGTACAAACTTACTATGTGTCCCATAATATATACTACCTACTAAATCTAAACAGGTTTTGAGGATGTAGTGTGTTAAAGCTTTAGTGCATAACTTTTTGAAATTAATGAACGTCCGTTACATTCAAGCCCTTGCCAAATGAGTTGCTACAAAGCTAATTAAGACTATCAACTGCACACAACTCTCTCTGTATTTCTCAGTATGGCTATGTTCAGAAGATTGTGTCCGTGTCCTCCCTGGCTACTAGCAACTGCGGAGGAGGAGGGGTGGGGGCTGTGTGCGATCACGGAAGGCTTGTATCACGTGGACGCGCCAACAGTTTTGTTGTCATTACTTAGAATTCCTCATGGGGGAGACATAAACTATGCACTATAGCTTTAACAAAATTGAATATACTCAAAGAAGTCAGTATGCATGCTAAAAATCCAAATTGTTGATGGTGGTAAAACAGCTTTGTGAACACACCAGAAAACTAAAACATTTCATCCTTGCAAAAACATTTATTTATCTAGTTTAGAAGTTTAATTGGCAGTGTCACTTCAAAGTCACTGTTTGATTGACATGCATCTGTGCATGTATAGTATCATTTCATTGTATCATCATTAGTATAAAAAGGAATATGTTGCATAGAGTTAGTATGTAGTATAGATGTGGGGCATGCCATCAGTCTTGTTCCAGTTAGGAGCCACTGCTATTATTGTCTCAGGACAGTCCAGTTCAGTTGTTAAAATTGGTATTCTGTGTCAGTCTCTGCAGAGAAACTGAAGACACAGTATGTAGTAAGGGCTAATGGGTTTTAGGTGCCATTTGTTGTCAGCCACAGCCATGTTGACTGTATGTATATTTTATACCTTTCAACAACACATCCTGTTTAGGGACCTGCTTGACCAGGTGTCTCATGGAAAGGTAATTAGTGGGACAGAAGTGAACAGACAAACTACAGGTCAGCTCCACAGCTTACTATGATGCTAAATAAAATTATAAAAATGTGTTTATTTTGGAAAGGTCACTCAGACTAATTTGGAAGAAGCCTCTGAAAGCATACATTAGTTCAGTGTCGGGTATGGGAAAAACAGCATTTCCACAGCATTATTGTTTATGCCATCATGTGGGTTTCCTGGTGCACATATTTTTGAAATGTTTTTAATTGTTTACCACCCTGATTGTCAGACATAAATGAAAAAGGAAGAATAAAGGCTATTTCTGACGGTCACTTTGTAGACTAGAAGGCATGCAACAGGCTCAAGACTAATACCCTGCTCTGCCATTCTTCTAATGTGTAACCCTGATTTAACTGAAACTCCATTCAAATACAACCAATCAAATCCTACAGAGACAGAGCCTCAACAGTTACTGGTGTGAAAAGCAGAATACTGCTGAGCATCTGCATAATTTGTACACTCTCTATACTTCACATTTAAAAGCCTAGTGTACACACACACACACACACACACACACACACACACACACACACACGCGTCCTCCTGTACAGATGTATTTTTCCAGATCTGAAGAGTAACTCTGCCACACAGGGAGCTGACCTTTACACAGTTACAAGGTTGGTTTATTGCCATTCTACAACACAGGGTTGTACAACAAATATGAGTAGTTGAGGAGTCTCACAGCCTGAGGAAAGAGGTCCGGTGATAAGGCAGCAGATACTACTGAATCGCTTGCCAGACAGCAGCAGGGTGAACAGGCTGTTGCTGGGGTGGGTATTGTCTTTAAAGGTGCAAAATGTAATACTGACAGCTAGTGTTTAAAATAGTTACTGCAGTACAAATAAAAAAAAATGGCAAAGAGTCGGGGAGTCGTCTCCCCCTGCCAACGTTGGCTGACTGTGCAGATCAGTCAGCCGTGGCCCGCTTGCCTGGTAATATTGCGGAAAAAAAACTTCTTAGCGGAAATGGGCGTGGCCTATATCATCAGATTCAGCTCGATTCAAGGAACACGTGGATGTAAGGGTTTCTAATGTGTGATGAGTAATGTGGGAGTTATAGGCAAAAACACGTTTGACATCATTATAGCGCCACCTAGTGGTCCACGTGTAATTTGTGATAGGTGAGGTCCATGACCCATTGTAAATCTACCCTGTAAATTTAAAGTTATTCACTTTAGTATAAGTGGTGAATCCAAATGTGGGTCCCATAGACCACGCTCACTTTGACCAATCAGTACCCCACTGTAGGGGTGGCCTCAAGAGTGGCCCTAGATGGTACCCTCCAAATTTCGTAAAAAGAGGGATGAGCCGTTCATGAGATATAAACTTGTTGTACTTGTAGTGCCCCCTAGTGGCCAATTTTCGTAAAATGTGTGGGGGACCTCCAGAGGGTCATGGCAACCAAGATTCTAAAGTGTTGTGTTGATAGCATTTATTTTGGTCGAGATATGGCAAAGTTGCTGTTTTCATAGTTAGCAGAGAAAATAAAAAAGAGGGAGATAACAACGGGCTGTTCTCATGAACTATTTGTACAAATGCTACGAAAAGTAATGTGTAATTCGTTTGTATTCCACATATATACTGTATTACTGTAAGCCCCACATTGACGTTTGCTGGGGTAGTGACTGCTCGTGGCTGTAGTAGTTTTGACTGGACCACCTAGCAAACGGCTAGACCGCAAAAATACGCATAGGGAGGAGATTTCAAGCCGAGGAGCAGAGTTTGTGTCCCATTAGAAGTTAAGAAAAAAAACACTTTGGTTTCACTCTGGAAACAGATGTTCATGCCCTGGAAATACTACTTAAGACGACCAGCGTTTTAACCCAAACTGTTTTAACAGGTCATTTTGGTGCCTGAACGTAACTGTCAGGACCACTTTTACGAGCATAGACCTAACGGTGACCAGTTGCCGCAATTTGTCCAATATCCATTTGCAGAGTGTAGTAGTACTCAAGCCCAGAGTGTTAAGTTTGCCAATGAGTTTGATAGAGGAGACTGTATTGAATGCTGAGCTGAAATCAACAAACAGCATTCTGATTTAGGTGTTATTTGTATTTTCGCTACATTTATGAAAGAAATACACTCATCAACATCGGAAAAGGAAGCACGAGCATTGGGAGAAGTGCAGTGGACCTTGAGACAATCACCTCCCACAATATCTTAGATTGATATGTATTTATTTATGCACATTAATCAACATTTCTGTTAATAGGCTGGATTGTTGTGGCTGGATTTCGACAAGCTAGAAGTTGGGTCACAATAAAAAAAATCTAGAAATATTCTAATAAAGATGAATTAGAAAAACCCAAGAATTATGTTTATCTACACTATGTTTAATGTTAAACGAGAAATAAGTTAATTTAATATTTTTCAAAAACTTGATTGGTGGGGAACATGCTTCAACTCACTTTTTTTTGTCAAATTATTCAATCATTTTACCATTATTTGTAACTTCAATGACATAAGCAATTTGTGCCAACTCGATCTTCTAGCGAGAAATTCAACATCCATTGAGTGATGTAATGCTGGTAGCAAAACATTTCATGGAACTGTGAACTATGTCAAATTAATCTTTAGCTAGATAGCACGATTTTAAAAGGAAGGAGAGAAACCTTGGATACTGGAGACAAACCTCAGGTATGGCTGCCTATTTTGCCAAGGTGTATAGTTTGTTCAGACGGTGGACAATAAACAATCTATGCACAGTTCGAAGTTCCACTAAATGTTTTGAATTAGTACAAATTACTTAAGTCAATGTAACAATAAGCAGTTGTTAGTTTGCCACATGTTTCCTCAAAGTCACAAATAATGCAAAAAATATTTAAGTTAAATAATTGTACTTACAACCCAAAAAGCATAGCCATTCATTTGACAGAACAACCAGGACAGCACAGCAGTCAGTAAAGTCACTGTGCAAAAACACAACAGAAACAAAACTACTGGGCTTACTTGTTTCTTGGATGTCTTTCTTGTCTACGCTCACCAATGACCTACGGGGGCGTTCCTGACATGTGCGACAGGAACGCCCCACTGCGGTTGCAATCAGACCCGCCTCTGGGTTAGATGAGGCACAAACACACTTAAGAAAAAGATTCCAAAACTTAAGAACAAGGAAGGGCCTGAAGTGTAACTACCACGGTAGCTGAACGATCTGGCGAACTTGATGGAAAGCAGGTGTGGATGATCAACAGCAATCAGGAGCCAGGAGAGAGCAGAGGAGCACTACGCCCACAACACACAGACAGGAACACACAGGGGAGGAGAAACACAGAGAAACACAACGAAAACCCTAGGGTCTCAGCCGTGACAGTAACACAAGTGCAATAGCTCTCTTCCCTCTGTTCCTGGGGGCGGTCACATTGCTTACGGTGGTGTTTGGTCTGGCTGGAACCTCACTTTACTGGCTAATCAGGCAGGTTAAGATTCACAGGTCATGCCATCCCTGTGAATGCAGATTATTTTTTGGCATGGGATTATTACTAACCTTAGTCACAGAATATGTCTATCATGTCTATTAGCTTTTACGTGACATAATATATATTCATGACGGGCGGGTCAGGGTTTTTTAATACCTGCACCCACTCGACCTGTTATGCAAGCCAATACGTACCACCCAACCCACACAAATATGTCTTAATCAACCACCCAAACCTGACCACAAACTGCCAACTGTATGCATGCAATTTATGTAGTAGCACAATTGTCAGGACTGAGGAGGCAAGGACTGAGCATTTTAAAGTTTGAATATACCTGTCTTATGGCCAATATATGTGTATAATCCCTCACAACTCAAGCAGATAACATCTGTAATGGTGCCATCTGACAGGACAACCTGCCCAAATCTCTCCCAACCCTTACTTTTTTCATTCCATTTGCGTGCAACATTAGCATCACTAGTATATACTGTATACTATTACGTATTTAACAGATAATAACAGATCATCAGAAGATCAGAATTAGGGAGGAACACAAGATATCTGAAGCATAATATACTGTATTTAAGTTTATTTGAGTTCATCAAATGCAGTTGACAACCTTCAGTTGCTGCTTTGTGTTTTTTTATAATTCTCTCCCTTGTGTTTGCAGCCCTTCTCTAATAGTGTGCAAGTCAGCGATGAGTATGACATCCTTCCCTCACGGCACTCACCAACGCAGTCCACCCTTGCAAGTAGCCACAAGTAAGTATTATGGTGGGGAGCGCATAACACACATAGACCTAGACATACACCTCTTCCTTCCTTTTCTCTGTGGTTTCAGACTCAGGAACCTTCTACCAGTGAGGTCTAGTAGCCTTAGGGAAAAGTCCTGGTTAGAACAGCTTTGAAAAAGGATGGCTGAACGTCTAATAGCCTTTTAGCTGCAGCCAGAATTAGATTAGGTATTTCTGTGTATCGGGCTAAAGTGGAGGCAGGGGATGGAGCTGTCACTTCTGATGAAGCTTGAGCTGAAAGGGGAAGTTCTGGTTCTGCTGAAAACAATTTAGTGTTGTAAAATATTGTGAGGTTGTTAGGGTGACACATTTCTTTTACACTAATGGCTACAGCTGACTGGCACATTGATTTGCATTTTGCAAGCATAGTTTATGTTCACAGGATAACGCACATGCATGTTTTTATAACTATATGAAGACCACCATTAACTGTAATCCCAAAAGAACTAACCTAAACATGAGTGTTTATTTGGTAATTACTGCATCTATTGGCTTAGTTTCCATGCTCATGTTTAATATGGAACAGTGGTTATGATGGGACAGTAAGCTCAGTGTTTCTTGTAACTGATTGGTTAGAGAAATACCTCCACCCCATACCTACACAGCAGTTAGTGTACTTTGTACCTTTGCAGCACAGTAACATTGTACTGTAACATATTGTTAGGTAGGTAAACACAGTTTTACAACCTCTTATTTACCTTTTTATAAATCTCACACAACACACACAATACAACACACGTATACTGTACATGTCAACAATGACAGGAGGTCTAGTACCCTTAGAACTCAGTTTTCTTTAGTACTTCTTTAATGTTCTATCAAGGTAAAATTAGCCTACTGAGTGTACAAAGACAAAACAAACAAACCAAAACAAAAGGTTATAAGCATCTTGTTGGGACACGTGGAAGTGTTGTCATGCACATAGTTTCTTGATGCGGGGCGAAATTAAAGCAGTGCAGACCAGGTTTTTGTTGGTCACTGGCGCGATCACTTCCCGCTACCTCAAGATAGCAATACGCCAAGAATGCACCTGAACTCACCTCCCTGTAAGACCAGCACGCCCATGGGCACAGGTGCATTTGCTATTTAAACAACGTGGGCGCAGAATGGGAAATTGACAACTGCGTCGGTCTTAAACTAGCAAAGACACTTGCGTCGGGCTTTGCACTGGGCTGCGCCGGGTGCAAGATCATGTCATTATGTGCCACTACATATTGAGAAGGGTTTTAATATTGCTTATTTCTTCCGTTTTAACAATTCAATATGCAATGCAGTTAATGTAAACCCCTGGACTACAATCCTCCTCCTAATGGGACTGTGAAAATATCAGTGATTGCAGTTTGAATGTAATAACTGTATTTGTGACACTAATGGAAAGGTTGGGTTGATACATCATGGTCATCTTTACAGACCCTCCAACCCTTTCAGCAGGCCTGTGGTAGAACGACAGTGCGGTGTGACGGAGAGGGTGGAGGATGACTATCAGATCCCTTCATCCAACCTCTGCTTGAGCCAGGCTCCCATCTGCATCTCTGTACCTAGCAGGTACTGGCCGTCTTTCAATGTATTAAAGTTGCTATGGTGATACAGCAATGATGGGTTAATTAGGCTGCTGAGAACCAAAAATGTTTCCTCTCATTCAGGCATTTGGAGAACAGCTCTCCAGAGCCCTTCATCGATGAGAAGAAGCCCCAGCCCCCCGAGCCTGGTGAGTCCTGAAACCAGCAGAGATCAAACATCACAAGTTATTAATCTATTATCTGAAGGCTACAGCTTATATTTCATTTCTTTCTTGATACCAGTAGAGTGATCTGTCTTATTCTGCCTAATATGAGGATATTAAAGTGACCATATTATGCTCATTTTAAGGTTCATAATTGTATTTTGAGGTTGTACCAGAATAGGTTTATATGGTTTAATTTCAAAAAACACCATATTTTTGTTCTACTGCACATTGCTGCAGCTCCTCCTTTCACATGCTGTCAGGTTTCTGTTTTAGCTACAGAGTAAGACCTCTTAACTTCTGTAACATCTCTGTTGTTAGTCACACACGCGCAGTAGCTAGGTAAGGATTACATGAGCTAGCTCCAACTTCGGCCTGTACAAGGCAGGATTAGCCGGGAGACTTCTTCTAAACTAGGGCGCACTTCCAACTTTGCATGGAATACCTGCAGAACAGGGACATGTAAGTAGTTCTATACAATTTCTTTTGTAGATTAGGGTGAATTTGTGTGTGTTGTAGCAGTGTTTTGCCATTGAGAACGAGCTAGCATGCTAATGCTAGCATGCTAACGGTTAGCCCCCTAGCCCCCTCGTCTCGGTCAGTGACGTAGAAAGCCGTGCAGATTTTGAACAGCTCACCTGGAGACTGAAGGCAGGACACATTCAGAAACCGTATCTCACTCAAAACAGCATGGATGGGTTTTTTTCAAAGTTTGTATGCATGTGGAAGCACCAGAGACACAAAATAACACCCCAAATTCCAGAAAAAGTGTTTTTTCATAATATGGGCACTTTAAACATTATAATAAATCTTGAATCAGGTAAAAGTGCAAAACAACCAAGTGAAACTATCTAATTCCATCGTCAGAATAATTTCTTGTTCATTTAGAAAAACATATTCTCTGCTTTTATTCCTCAGGTGGACACTCCGAGTCGGTCAGGGGGTTGGTCTCGCGGGTGGCACATACCCCCCTTTGCCCCTTCAACACCAACAAGACACCCTCCGACTATGACATTCTGCTGCCCCCACAAGGTAGCCAACCTCGACCGGAACACAGTAGAGTTCACATTGTCCTCATTTGAATTGGAATGAATGAACTGTGCTACTGTAAAAGCTGTTCTATGCTTCTTGCGTTCAGCGCGGCCCGGGCGCTGCGGACGACGCGCATGCTCGCCACGAATCGTCTGGTCTTTCATACTGATTGCGGTCAGTGCGGCTCAATGAACGGACTTTTTTTCTCCTGTAGCCAATCATTGCAACGCGGTCTATGTGACCACGTCCGTATTGTTAAAGCTGTTTCATGCTTCTTGCGTTCAGCGCGGTCGGGGCGCTGCGATGGCGCGCTGCGGATGGCGTGCTGCGGATGCATTGTCGCATCTGTTTTTTTATACTGATTGCGGTTAGAGCGGCCAAAGAACGGACTTCTTCTCTCCTGTAGCCAATCATTGCAACACAGTTTATGCGACTGCGTCCGCAATGTTCCAAGATCTTGGAGGTGCTCGGCGATTAGACCCTCCGCGGACCCTCCACAGTCGTCCAGGCCGCGTTTGCGTCATATCGCTGTCCGTACCGCGCCTACTGCACTGAACGCAAGAAGCATGAAACAGCTTTAATGCCGTAAACAAATACTAAAACTATGCTTCAGATATAGTTAAGTGCTAATAAGTATGTTGGATGTCTTGTTATCACCACATCTGGGTTCTGGTAACCTGGACTACCCACAAGTTTCTAAGCAAGCCATCTTGTTCCTCCTGTCCCAGTCCCCTTCCTCCTGTGAAGTCCCCTCTCAAAAATATCCTCTCTTGGCTTTTCTCTTCAGGGTAGCATGTCAGCTGCTCTTTGGCATGGAATCCCATTGCATGATTTAGACTTTACTGTATAGCAGCATCAGCCACCTCATCATGTAAGTATAAACTATGAATCAGAGCAGAGAGTTCAGTCTTGTCTGTGGTTTTGTTTCAGCTTTACAAGACCCCTTCAGCAGCCGCCCTCCGTCTCAGCCTCCTCCTCCTCCTCCTCCACCGGCGAGACACAGCTTCACCGACCTCTCCTCCTCTTCTCCGTCCGCATTCTGCACCTCCTCCACGTCGTCCTCCTCCTCTGTCATCGCACGGCCACACAGGCCCTCCTCTGGGCATGAGCACTTGCTGTTAACCCCCGGTGAGCTGGCAAACTCATTTTGTTCCGAAAAATTGTGGAAAATGTTTAAAACATATACATTTATTGCATCTCCTACGGTGTTGTGCCAGTCTAATGATTGTCTCTCGCAGTGGAACAAGTGTTTATTATGGTCACCGAATTGTGGAAAATTCACACTGCACACAGCATTACTTTGTGACTGACACTCCGTGTTGTCTGTGTTGTAGACACAGTGCTCGATATGTTGAACAGTGCTGCTCCTCTGCCTCCAGTCAGACGACACACAGATCATGTTAAAGGCTCCCGAGGCTGCCTGGAGTACGACCATTTACCAGCCAGTCAAGGTAGTAACCTCCCCTTCTCAGCAAATGACTACATGAGAAAATGCTTAGAAAAACATGTCCAGGTCTTGATGAGTTACTTTCACAAAACATTACGATACAAAATATAGTTGTAATATACGTATCACTGCATGTTCTCTGTGTTTTAGACCTCAGTCATCTGTAGCAAAACTCCCGCACACAGTCTAACTTGCAAAGATAAATTTATTGGCTAGCAACATTTCGGTACTCAACTTTCATCTGGCAAATGGTATTAGATACTGAGAAGCCATTTTTTATAGGAGGTGGCTGTGGGTCTGTACCAATCACCTTCTCCACATCAAAATAAGGCATAAATACATTAATACACATAACATTCACTTACTCCACATAGAGCTTAAATACAGTACAACACTTTATATAGTAACAATATTATCCCATCCAAAGACATCTAAATTATATTAGATAAATGTAGATTTACAAACATCAGGGCCTCAAAATATTGATGCAGCATGCATACTGTATATAAATGGACACAGTAGTTAATGGTCCTGATAATAGGAATGGTATATTATTGTTACAAAGTGTTGTACTGTATTTAAGCTATATGTGGAGTAAGTGAATGTATTTATATCTTCGTTTTATGTGGAGAAGGTGATTGGTGCAGACCCAAAAAGACGACTTCTCAGTATCTAACACAATTTGCTTGATGGAAGGTTTAGTACCGAAACATTGCCAGCTATTAAATGTATGTTTGTAAGTTGACAGCGTGCGGGAGTTTTGACCGCCCCTCGTGTAATAGATGTGCAAAGCATTTTTCGGTTCTGAGACCTCAGTCATCTAACATATAATAACTGGATAATATAATAATAATCTGACTGGACACTTTGGTAGCAAAGTTACTCTCAAGACAAAAATCTCCCTCTGTTGAAAGAATCATTTATGCTCTCTTTATGCCAGTCTCAACAACATGACCAACCTAAACAGGAAGTCCTGCGCAGCTCTTTCAATGTTGACAGGTGAAGTTGCTTTGTGCAGACATGCAAAGTTTGTCTAACACTTTGAATTCCAAATCAGCCTAAATATGTTTGGTATTAGTACCTTTATTTCCCCAAATATTCCCTGTTTCCCCTGAAGCAGGCAGACCATGTTTTGCCATTTCTGGCATTCCACCGAGGAGCATATGTGAAGTGAATACCTCAATTTCTAGCTATGGAGGACAGTGATTACTTAATAATAAAAGTCCAAACTCAAAAGGTATTGCAAGAAATGTAAAAGATTTTCTTCTGTGACGAGAAGCATTTAGTCTACAAACTTGTCACTAATAACACTCTAAAGTGTCTGCCTGTGTGCCAGGGGCATTTTTCCACTGACATGAATTCCCTTCTCTCTCTCCAAGTATCGATGGACTGTTTGCAGGCCCCTGCCAGACCGCCCAAGCCACTGCCCAGGAAGATCCCTCCAGACATTCAACCTGGCAAACCCCACGGCTTGGAGTCAGAGAACGTGGACGCCAAAATCGCCAAGCTGATGGGGGAGGGTTACTCCTTTGAGGATGTGAAGCGGGCGTTGATGATCGCCCAGTACAAAGTTGACGTGGCCCGAAACATTCTGCGAGAGTTTGCTTAGTGGCCAAGACTGAAACTCTAGTCCAAGAGACAGTGAAAGGGGAACTCAACAATGAAGCTGTGCCTCTGAATAGACTGACTAAAAAGGGCTTCTTTATTCTGCTTGGCCTGGGACTGTTAATCAACAGGAACAAAAAAGTATTTCAAGCCTTTTGTTGCCGAACAGAGATGACGATGCACAACAAAGTGGCTAAGACCAAATCACAGTAGAACACAGAATTAAAAAAAGGGGAAAAAGACTGTCTGTGAATGATTTAAACTTGTGAAAAAAAGAACCGGGCTTGGTGTTGTTTACAGTGAGCTTTGCCGGTGCTGGCCTCTGGTTTTCAGATGCTCCTGTTTTTCTCCAGGCTGGGACTGTATGCCTGTTGTAAAGCCCTGATCCTGATCCTGCTACTGCTGCTACTGTTCCTTTCACATCATGTCACCCTACAGATATAGTTTGAAGAGCCTTTCAATCTCCAGCTCTTTTTAGGTTAAATGCACAGCCAATTTGAAGGGGTCATTTTAATTTACAGCCAGTAGGGGGAGCCAGACTCCACCGTTTTTTCTTCTCTCACTCCTTTTGTTACTTTCTTCTCTTCATGTCGCTTGTTTCACTAACTCCCTCCTCTTTCTTCACGTGTTGCCCATTAGAGCATACTCCACTGTTTGCCCATGGTCTGGCTGTCTTATAGGTCTTAACAAGGTCTGATGAGTCGGGAGCAGTTAGATGGAGCCAGAGGATGCCTTATTGATTCCTTTGTTTCCCCCAGACCTGGAGAAAACTGTATGGCAGCTCCAGAGGAACACTTTTGTTAGACATGGTATCTTTGGTAGTAGGAACAGGGTGGAAGAGTTAATCTTGCTCTTTGTTTCTGTTCCTAGACCAGGGGATTAATCAAATTTTTATTTTCTTCATCTGAGGACCGCAAGCCTATGAATGTATTTGTTCTGCGTGAGTGAGTTATACCTTTGTACACTGAGCTCTTCTCAGGCCGCTTTTTGCCCTTAAGTGATTAAGTGGTGGAAAATATTTAATGTTTGTAAAAAAAAAAAAAAAAAAACATTTCTCCATGACAAAAGCCAGACGATCGTGCCTGCATTTCAGCTCAAGCATTTAAATAACATTACAGACCTAACCTGTTATGTAGATCAGCGATAATGCTCAGAAAACCATGTCCTATGCAGCCATCACACTGCAGCCGCCTGTCTCTTCAATTACACAGACATTTTATGGGGAAATGTCCACATTCCCCACATGTTTGAGGAATCGCTCTCAATCTGATTTGGAGTGAAAGTCACTCCAAATCTGCAGCAATTATGCAATTATTTTGAAGTGGAGTTGTAGTGTGAACACAGTAAAGACAAACAGAATACTGCAGAGCATTCAAACTATGAGCTGAGTCAGATGCACATCCACTGTGCAGTAAAGGTGGAGTTAAAGCTCTTACCTCAGAATCTGGAATCAGGTGTAATCTAATGACTGGAACACGTCTCACCAATGCATGTATTGGGTTTGTTCTAATGCAAAACAGTATTGTTTTATTACCCTTTTTTTCTTTTTACAGTAGTATGCTAGACTTATTAGAGGTGTAGTTTGCCATAAAATGGGCAATGTTTACCCAGATAGTATTCTCATACAGATTAAAGGATAATTCCAGTTTATAATTTGGGACTTCATTTTACTGTTTTGACCACTGTTATAGTAATGTAATACCATTGTTTTTCTTCCAAAATAATTTCTGAGATCTGAAAGTAGGAACTTGGTGACATCACTGCATTTATGTCGATAAGGACAAACAATTTTTTTTTCTTTGTTGCCTCTTTCACATAAGTGTGTCTAACCTGGTGGTTTGTTTAAAACCTGTCTATCATATCAATACTCTTGTGTCTTGCCCCTTCCAATGTCTATTTAGCGATGTTGCTGGTTTTCTACCATTTAAAGGGTACAATGTTATTCTTACTAAACCAACAGTAAAAATCTAGATTATCCTGGTTAAATCAGGCAATTAAAGGACAAATCCGGCGCAAAATGAACCTAGGGGTTAATAACACGTGTACAAAGTCGACCGTTCTCTGGGATATGTTTTCATGCTAATCGAATGTGTCTCTAGCTTGAAACAAGATAGCGCAAACAGCTGTTTAGGTTATAAAGCTATTCGTCGACATCTTGGGAAAACAGTCCGACCAGTCGAACGACGAACGCCGTGCATATATTTTAATAAACAGATATAATTCATGCATTTCCATGTAATTACATTTCACAAACGTAATTCCTATCGACCCATTGGGAAACCACGGACCATGGGAGATTTCAAGTGACAGTTCAGCTCACATTGCACAGCATTCGTCGTTCGACTGGTCATGACTGTTTTCCCAAGATTGCGTCTGCCTGTATATGTGAACGGTACTGTCTTTCTAAACTATCTTTTTAATAAACGGTCTGTACACTTACAAAGTTCTCAATGCTTGTGTTTACATGTAGGGACCCTCATATGCTACCGTGGAAGTGTGGTGATATTTTGAGCCTTGTTAGTGGTATAGAAATAGAGATTTCTTTTTACTTTACCCTCTACCCTGACGACTAGCGTTATAAGCTAATTAGCGGTTTGCGATGAAACTGGTCACATTCGATTAGCATGAAAACATATCCCAGAGAACGTTCGAACTCGGACACGTGTTATTAACCCCTAGGTTCATTTTGCGCCAGATTTGTCCTTTAGGATTGCTACCTGTATAATTTGAAATGTGATGAATGATGAGTATTTATTACATAACAGTCACAAAACAGTCACTACTTCCTAGAGTGACAGCTAGATTATTTAAGCAAGCAATCTTCACGTATCCGAATGGATAGTTTGATAAATATTGGGCTAATAGAGATAGACAGCTTACTTACTAGAGTGTAAATAGATCGGTAGAGTGGATCTTTGCTTCCTCAATATGATATGGTTCTAACTATGTCATCTTAATCAATGTGTAGGACTGTAGTAACTTTTATTATATTAACAGTAGATCCCTCTGTCTGTTGGGACTGAGGTTCTCAGTTAGTAAGCTGTAAGTTAGTCCAAATATATCATATATCACAATAGTGTAACAACAACGTTTCTGGTCAGATATTTCATAGTCTGGCTGCAAAAAGGAAATGAAAAGGTTCAGTTGGAATGTTCTGACAATACAGCAGGAGGAAATATTGATCCCAGTCCTAATGATACAGCTCACTGACTTTTCTTTACATTTACTTAATTCATAATGTGAGAGTGTGAAACCACTCTTCATTTAAGTGTTGTTTTTGTGTGTTGGAATAAGCCAGGCTTCTTAACAGGTTTCTCATCATTAGACTATGATCTTATGAGGTCATCTTAACCCTGATTTTGAATTAATGATAATGAGCAATGCAAAGTGGAAGTCCTTGAGAAGCAAGTCTCTATCTCTGTAATCATCCACAGTGCAGACACAGATTCACAAATTAGTTTTATCCATTGCAGCACAGCCATTAAAGTATGTAAGCTAAACCAAAATGTATATAAACATATAGCGCTTAGATAATGCTTAGTCATCGGCTAAGCAGCTTTATCTGCTCCCCTAAGTCACCAAGTTTATTACATTACAACATTCAACTGAGGTTTATTGTCACAATTGGTAGTGCTGTTTGTACTGAACCAGAAAATCCCCAAAAAGGAATGCCAGACTGCTCTCCTTGTCTAAATCATGGATTAGAGCATAGGTGATGTTTGTGCTTGCAGACAAATTACCACACTTATATTTAGATATTCCAATCCTCGTTAACTTGAGGCTTAATTTTTACACTGGTCTCTTTTCCCTTTCCCTTTTTCTTTTTCTCGAACTTGAACTACTCTGAGCTCAGTGGTGTCCATTCCGGTGGACTTCCTTGTGAAGGGGGTAAGTGGCCTTAGGTTGCAAAGGGTGGTTTTTATTTTCTATTGCCATTTTTGTATAAATGTGCTCTGGTGACAAAAAAAATTTAATATGGTGATAATATGTAAAGCCTAGAGTAATGCGCAATTAATTTATACATTATTAATGCTTTTTTCTTGATGTTATTTTCATGGGTAAGTAAATAAAAAGTCACAATTCCTTAATGTTTGTGTTTGTGTGTGAGTGTGTGCGCGTGCGTGTGTGTGTGTTGTGTCATGATACCTGAGATAGCTGTTTCCCGACAGTTTGTTCCAGTATCGTCTCACATTGCCAGACCTATTTCCACAGCGCTGTGGAGTAATCATTAATTTAACTCTGCAAATAAACCAGACTAAAATTAATCTTGAAAAAAATGCCAGAAATTGAAATGAAAGAAACAGATTGGTAATTGTGTTGATACTGATACTGACTAGACTTCTTCTGCCAGCTTTTACTCCTCTCCTGCTTCTGGAAGACTGGATGACGCAACAGGCCTCACAGCAGCTACTGTATAAAGATAATCTCCTAACATGTAAAGTGACAGGAACACTCCCACAGGTTTGTTTTTAGTTTTAACACTTCAAATCAGAGGGTGTTGAGAAAATTTGTGCTGTGTCACCCCTCGGACTGACAGGCTTCAAGTGACACATTATTACATACACTCTCACGCACACACGTGAGGGTCATTCCCATCTAGAGCCTGCAGTGATTGTTTATAAGACATCTGGTAAGTCTATGCACCATAACACCATTTCCTAAAAACTGATATTAATAAGTAAACTAAGTCTAAAAACCTTTTTTGTAAGCCAAAATTGTTGTCCAAGCTGTCTTTGATCGCACTTGGGAGACGTTTGCCTTCAGGGCCTTCTGTCAGAAAGTCAGGTGACGTACAGTAGGATAAAAGCCGACAAACTCCCTGTTGACAGCCGAATTATAAGACAATAATAAGTCAAATATACAGGACTTTCACCCTCCTGGGTTTTGTGTTCCAGCAAAAAAACAACTAAACCATAACCATAACCATGACAAACCATAACCATTTTGAACCATAACAAAATGTCTTGAATGCACGTTCAAACAATGGGCATTTAACGTCTCAATGTCTGCTGGGAAGTCTTAGACTAAAAATGGGACTGTCACCAAAGACAAAATAACCTCATACCCATGACTCTGATTAACGAGATTCTGAAAATGGTGCATCATAAAGGGGTGCAGCATTTGGAAGATTGTTGATAAAAAAAAAGATTTCTTATGTCATTTGAAAAATTGAAGAAATATGACTTGTCCAGCAAGACCTTCCTTCAGTTAAGATCTTTTCATAGAGCCAACCTGGGCCCAGGAATGACTTACCTGTTTACTGATGTGGAGTAAACAAGATGGGAACCAGATCTGAACAGCTCTGGTCAGATATATGTCAAGACAGTTTGTCAGATACAAATGGATACAGGATGGTTCATTATAAATTCCTCCATCAACTGTACCTCAGTCCACAGAAATTACATAAATCCAAACCTGAATTGTCAGAAACGTGCTTCAGACGTGGTCTAGACGCCAGCTCCTCCCTGCACTGTACTTGGCTTTGTACAAAAGTGAGGCCCTTTTGGTACGACTTCTGTGACACCTTGACCAAGATCACAGGAGTTACCTTCCCATTAGATCCTGAGCTTTAGCCTAGAAATCTAGATGCACCCTAGCAGCAGCAAATGTAATTTGCAGCCAGGGGGGTCTAGCAACTCCGTTGGCTTGCGAGCTGGAAAAACCAAACTCTGGCCAGGCCAATCACATTGTGTATAGAATCGGTGAGCGGGCTTATGGCTGCTGCTGCTGGGAACAGCGGTCTTTCGAATCGGCTTTGGCCTCTGGAAGACTTGGAGTTAAGCTTTTCTTTGAGAAAAGAACAAATAACGGCACTGAAGTCATTCTTAAAAAAGGAAGATGTGTTCAGAGGTTTGCCGACCGGATACGGCAAAAGTTTAATCTATCAACTAGCTCTGCTACCTTCTTCGTTGCTCTGCTTGGTTGTAGCGCATGCAGAGAAAAATTTGAAAAACAACCGTTTATCCTGCCTCTCGGATTGAGCCCTGCCAATGGTGAGTTGGCACTCTAGAGTGATACAGCAACAAACATAAATATAAATATGGATTTACATGTGACTATTTTTTAATACACCAGACATAACACTCTTGTTTCAAAATGTTCACTTTATTGTCAACAACGGTACAAAAACAAAAGTCTGTATTTACAACTCTACTATGGCCTTCTCATCTCACCATCTTTGGTTTCACTGTTGTCCTGATTATTTAAAAAGGAACAAAAGGCATGAGCAAACAAATGGACCAGGTGCCTAAAATGCTGATCTACTGCTTTCATGTCATGTAGTTTCGCAACCATCCCACAATGTGATGACACTGTTGTCATTTTGAAGATACACCTTCCACAAAAATAAAGGAAGAGAACTGAGTGTGTCATCTCTTTGCTTTAGTTTGGAAAACGAGCATCCAAGAGAACATCACAAGATCAACTGGGGGATGGTTCCTTCAAGTTCAACCAACATGTAATATCTACATCTGAAGCTCTTTCAATTTAAAATACTGGAATTGGTACTTTCTTGCCAGGTGCTGAAAATAAAAAAAACTAAATGTCTAAGAAAACCAGTTCCACATTCTCAAATCTTAAATAAATCTGACTATTGGCTATATTCATAATCCCCCTAGGATTGTCAGAAATATTAACCTAACCAGGTGAAAGTTATTTATCAGAACTTGACATATATACAGTATGTAAATGGTGTGAACTTAACAACTATGAACTGAACTATAAATGGTCTATGATTCCTCTCAAACTTTCTTATTAAACCTTTGTCCTTGGTGGGTCACTGGGGTGTTGCATTGTGGGATGTACCAGAGCAAAAGATGTAAAGCCAGAGAGATGGTGGCTCTCTGGCTTTACATCTTTATGCACCTCATCTAGTCTGCCTGTAACAACACTGTCTTCACCACTGAGCTAAAAATGACAATAAAATTACAGCAGGTAATGAGCACAGATACTGTATAGCCTTATTCACTTTTATGTAACTCTCCTACCACACAGTACCTTTTCAAAACTTCCACGCATGCTTAAAAATAACTACAGTATTATCTTGCATGCTGCAGCATTGCCATCCAGGAAGGTTGCACACATAATATAAATACATCAAAAACACAAAAATAGATTTTTAGACCTGGCATAAAGTAAAGCTCTTCCAAAAAGAAAACATGAAAAGAATATATTATATAGGAACTGTAGACCATCTGGTCTACAGTTCCTATATAATATTTTCTTACCTATCTAGGTGAGGACATGAAGACAACAATGTAGTGTATTATACCAAATCACAGGTGATAACACTTTTTTAGCATAAACTTGAAAAAGAGACTACTTGCCTTTTCATTTCTTTTTGCCTGCTCAGATTAAACAATTTTTCCAACGACTAACAAAAAGTGACAGAAATTACTGGTATTTACAAAAGCAACTAATTAGTGGTTGACTGTGTCCAATTTACATCTACACAAATGCAATTTAGAAACTTAGTAAGTTAGTTTTTTGGGGTCACAGTTGCAATAAACTGAATGTATAGAAATACAGTATATAGTACATCCAAATCCTTATTTATTATCTATGATTTATGACTATAATTAGCACTGTTTCGGTAGTGGGCATCCATTACCTATACAGACAATCCATTTGCCAGTGTTTGAAAACCAGAAAACATAAGTCAGGAGGTTAAGAGATGTTGCGGAGTTTCAGTAGGGTTATACAGTAAAGTGTATTTTTCTCTGAGGACAGCCTAACAAAGGCTTTTCAACACACAGCGCACAAAAAAAAACTAACAATAAAAATAAACATTGGCATGCTCAGTGAGGGCACAAACATACTTATAATTTGTTATACAGGCCTTAAAAGTGTACAAGGGATTTTTACATTCTTTGAAGAAAATCGAGAACACACAAAAAATTAATCCTAAAGAAAGAACTAAGCGGCAAAAAACCCACCACACACCCTGAGCAGAATTGCTCACACAAAACATAACGGAGCATTCACCAGGAACACAAAAACACAAAATGAAACAGTAACACGAGGCAGCCTCAGTGCAGACTTCAGACAGTGAGGTGGGACAGCAGGCAGTGGGCAGGACTCTGTTGCTGCTTGTGTGGAGCCTGATGGAGGGTGTCAGCAGCCAACTGGGAGTCTGTAGTTTTAATGTTGCATGGCTGCTTCTTCCCCACAAAGACGTACAGAGAAATAAAGTCATTATCATTTCAATCATGTAAGATTTTGACATATAACGCCCAGAAAAACACCTACACACAAATGTAATTACAGTTTCTTACAACACAGATTATTTCATTAGTTTTAGCCATCAGTCATATTAAATATGACAACCTTGTACTCACTAAAGTACCTGATGAGGTCTGGGAGCACGACAACATCAGTACAAGTACAAAGTCAGATGTGGCAAAAAAAACTCCAGACTGGTGTGTGTGCACGCGTCTGGATATGGGCACTTAAATAACATTTAACATGCAGTTCACATTTGTTATTACCTGTTGGATCTGTTTGAATGTAATGTGATGTATAGTAATAAAATGCATCTAATGAAGTTGCCTACTACTTGAGTGGTTTTTACGAGATATTTTATAACTCTTACATTAGTAGTTATTTTTACGAATATTTTTACTTCTACTTGGGTGGATATAATTATGTATAATTTTAGATGTAAAATAAGAGCCAAAAACCAAAGCACTGCCCACCGGCCAGCTGGCCAGAGCAAACTTTCATTATCTAACCAGTACACTAAAATATGTTTCTGAAGAAGGGCTATTACGCCCTGAACTACTACAACTACTATTTCTAGTCATAGTTCCATTATCTTTATTGTGACTATAACCGATGGCATCTGCCGGTGACCAACCGGCAGATGCCAAGAGCCTGGGTCTGTCCGAGGTTTCTTCCTAAAAGGAGTTTTTCCTTGTCACTGAATGCTAAACACTAACACTAAATGCTTGCTCTTGGGGGGAATTACTGGAATTGTTGGGTCTTTGTAAATTATAGAGTGTGGTCTAGACCAGGGTGGGAAATTTACTTTTTTGCCCACCAGCCACCAATTTTACCAGCCACTTATATTTTTTACCAGCCACTTTTTCCAGAATTCAAATTTATAATAGAAAGTGCACTTGAATATTTTGAATTACTTCAATACATTATTTTATATTATTAATACATATTTTATTAATATAGGCAAATAAAAAGTGATGTGAAAAAAGGTCTGCCCTTTATGCCGATCGCATGGACGTTTCTGAATAAAATTCTCATTTGGTCCAACTGCGCCGATTGCATGGAGCAGATAGCCTTTATTGCCACACTCTGCTCCTGGGGTGCCGTCTTCGTCACCTGTATGGCAGTGCACTTGATATGAGACTTGGATGACTCATGGTCTTTTATTGCCTCTAATTTAAGGTTAGTTGTTCCTCTAACGAACAAATTGTTTGCATTTTCTGACGATGCGTAGGTTCGACAGTAAGTACAGTGCATGGACTGGTCGTCAGGAAGGTAGGATAACCATTCCCTCGTTTTCCCTTCGTCATCAATGCGCCACTTGTTCGAAAAGTACCTTCTCTTTTTCTTTACTTTGTGTGTTGTATTGTTATGAGAGCTCAGCAAATCATTTGCTAAATGATTGATGACCAAACCTACAAAAGTAAGACATGTTGTAATAAACAAAAATTATACTTGTATGTATATGTTGTATATATAAATACATTCAAATTAAACTTGAACTGAAATGTAACTTATATTACACTCAGTCTGCCTGTGTGTATGGTGTATGTACATTTAAAAGTGACAATTCTTACCATATTCATCCCATGTAGTACAGCAGGAGTGCCTTTAAACAGCGTGATTGTTGTCCTCTAGTTTCGTGCTCTCCTCAGATGTTCCCAACTCCTTCTCCCCTGTTTTCCAGCTTCCTTGTCTGTGGTGAATACAGAATTGCAAAAGCGTGAAGTACCTATGCTGCAGAATGACCTTCTCAGACCTTCTCTGCTCCAGACGTCCACAGCAGGCTGTAAACTCGTCTTCAAACACACACACACACACACACACACACACACACCACCTTCTTACTTTCTCCTTCTGCCATATTTCCCTCTGCTACGTGCTCTGAAAACCTCCCACCTGATAGTACTTCCTCATCTGCGTAGCACTTCTTTCACATATGTGATCATATACATCGTCAGAGATTGTGGCTGTAAATCTTGACCACCTTCCTTCTGATTATTATTCTAAGTTCACTCTCCAGAGTACAACATTGAGTTTGCACACCAGTGTGTGTTTCTGTACCTTGAATTCTTCATGTAGAGCCAGTAGATGAGTCCCACTATGGCAGCAGCTACGAGGAGCCCTACCACGACTCCCACTATGAGCTTGGCCTGGTCCTCTGAATCCTCCTGAGAGTCTGACAATAGACAGCAGCATTCAGCGGTAGGATTAACACACACTCACACAGAAGCATTCACAACTGGGCACCTAAAGGAGTTCACTGAAAGACAGTTTCAACCTAGCTATGATGAAAGACACAGATACCAAAATCATGACGTGTCCCAGGTAGATCATTCGCTATGATGACGACTTGATCGACGACTTGTTCTCGTTACCGTAGCTACATGAAACCACACTGAGTTAAGTTTTGCTTATATTTCGGTAAACATTTGCAGCACACAACGAAATGTTGGATATTTTGGAGATGGTGGCTGGTGTGTTCCTTTTATAGAACAGGAGAGTTTATCAGTGTGTCAGGGACAAATGCAAATGCATTCATGTCAGGAAATCTGCTAACTGACGTTCTGTTGGCATTATCAGTGACACATGGATAGTTCTGATGACCAGTCCTTTAATAATCATCAGGCCCTCTTCATAATCCCTCTAGTCTGCCCCTGAGAGCTCCTCTGCATGAGTTAGCCAGAAATAAAATAAAGAAGATGGAACAGCTGAGATGCAGGTGCATGTTCAGAGTCAGACACAGTATTGTCTGCAGGTAAAGTGATGAACGTGGGTCAGTTTATACATGAAGAGAGAGTGGTGAGTGTTGGGTACATAATCAGAGAATCCACCAGACTAACAGTTTAGTTTAATCTGCCGTGATAGTAGATTTGACCTCAAGAATAGCTTGATATTTTTTTTTAAAGAAATGTTCAACAGAACCTCCTAAAAAAGTCTAGAAAGTAAAAGGTAAGGGCAAAAGGAAATGAAAATCTTACCTCTTTTATCTGTTTTCTCCTTAAAAACTGAAATCAAACATAAATAAATTAGAACTCATACAAAATAAAGGTAACTGAGATAAGATCCATATCAATGCAAATCAAACCAGCTATTAGGCTAACTGAAATAAAACCATGTCAATCTCTAGGTATGGTGAAGGGTATGTGATGATGTGGGGGTACTTTAATTCCAAAGGCCAAGGGAACTTTATCAGGATGCATAGTATCCTGGATCCATGTAATAACTGGCCTTTAAAAATAAAAATCTGCCTTCCTCTATGGGAATTTAACATAGGGGTATGTATAATTATGGCCCCTGTATTTTAAGGAAGAACATTTATTTATTTACAATACATTATTAATTCACAAAAAAATTGGTGTCCTTAAAAGGTTGGATTTTTTTATTCCTCTTTTTAGTCAACTTGACCATGGGTATGAATACTTATGAGCAGCACTGTATATATATATATATATATATATATATATATATATATATATATATATATATATATATATATATATATATATATATATATATATATATATATATATACACATTTTTTGAGGCTCCCGCAATCAGGCTGCAGCTGAAAGCTGCTGGCAAGATTCTCTCCAACTGTGAAGTACCACTGGCAGTAACACAAGTCACCCTGTTTGATTCCTACAGAGCTGAGCTCCAGTAAACTGATGTGTAGGTCAACAAAGTTATTGGCTGAGGAAAACTGTCACTATACAGAGAATGTCTGCCTATGAGTCCATGCTTTAAGGGACATTCAAAGCATTGCACAGAAAGTAACGCTTAAATTTAATTTGACTAGTTTGTCTCTCTCGGTTTTCAACTGAGGCTACCTAAATAGCCCAATACATTACTTCAACACAACAAAAGTCAGTACCACAGCCAAGCAAGTCAAAATACATGTATACATGTCTCTTCAAAGCTGTATAACATTAGTTCTCCACTACATAGAAGCACTATTGCACCCTCTCCTTTCCCACAACTGGGAAAATAAAGCCAATCAACCAAATTGTTGCCAAGAATGACCTTACCAGAGGAAACATTGATGGTCATGGTATCTTCTCCCAGCTTGTTGCTGACCCTGCAGGTGACAGTCAGATTCACCGAGGGGGTCACAGTGATTTTATGGGTGACCTTGCTGTTGGTGTGGGAGCTCTTCACCTGGAAGCACAGCAAAAGAATAAACAGAGACATAAGAGGCTCTAAACATATTTGGAGAAAAAAAATCTTACACACATAGCTGCCTCTATAGTTGTGCACACATTATGGAGTTTTTCATTCCATAGGATATTATGATAATGAATAGCTTATTTTGAACAACATAAAAAAGAATAAACACAAAACATAAAATACAAGACACAAAGGTAGTTCACTATGAAAAAAGAAAAAGCAAGAATAAACTAAATGAATTAAGACTCCGAAAGGGAGTAGGAGGAAGCAAAATGCTTTTAGGGTCCTACCCATTTTGAAATGTTCATACCTTAACATCTTTAATTACAAAAATAGCCCTCATCAAAGTGTTTTCAATCTGTCGTTTTTCAATATGCAACCATATAACAGAAAACATCGTCAAAATCCTAAAACATTTGCTGATCAATCAATCGATCAAGTTACTATTCCATCATTTCCTTGATTAAATCATTTATTTATGTACCATCCTTAAGCTACTGTCCATCCAGTATATTTATCAAGCACAATTTAATTATAAATCTATCGGATCAAAACTGAAGCAAGTTAATACAAAATAATACACTACCAGTCAATTATTTTAACATCCAACCTCCCTCCTCTTTACTGTACCTTTCCAGAAATGCTCTTTTGTGTTTAATTTTGATGAAAATTCAATTTTATTTCGTCCTCCAAACTATTCCAGAGAGTCACCCCATGAACAGAAACAGCTTTTAAGTATAATGCATGCATACAGTTGTTTTAAACTAAGTTTCCCTCTGAAATCATTGCCACCCTCTCTATCCAGGAACATTTTTTTTAATATATATATATATATATATATATATATATATATAAAATATATGTTGTTTGTATATCTGGAGTTTGTAACAATAATAATTTCCCCCTGGGATTATTAAAAGTATTTCTGATTCTGATTTTGATTATTGTTTTTTTTTTGTTTTTTTAAGTAAGCATATTGTTTGTAGATGTGTTGTTTGTGTTTCCCCACACCTCCACACAATAATTCAGATAAGGTATTATAAGAGAACAGTACATTATATGTCAAGTATATTGCTTGACAGATGGGCAACGGTGGAATGGTGTGACGACACCATTGCAACTTTGACACCTGACAGGAGTGCTGAACTCTGCCCATACGCAGGTGAGTCAGGGGACAGTATGTGCCAACCTGCAAACTCATTCTGACCGCAGAACTAAACACAAAACACCCTATTCTTTGCCAACAAACCTGAATCCAACAGAGAAAAGTTGCATTACCTGCTCATGATGAGGCCTGGAGTTGTTCATCACAAAATATCTTACATTACATAAGTACATTATTTATTAGAGTGAACTGTGTTCTGCACTAAGGCTGATTCCCCCACACGCTGTAGAAAGGTTGTCTTAGAGATTTATCCTCACTGGAACTGGTGCATTATAGCTCCAGCCATTGCCAGGAAATAAGGGCTGCTAAAAACAATTTTGCACTCAGCAGACAGCCTCAATGGTAGAAAAGAGTGGAAACCTCAGGAGGAGCTCTTTACTGTAAGTGACTGGTTCTTCAAAGGACACTTGACACCACACAGCACTGTCTGCTGTTATCTTGACACACACACACACACACACACACACACACACACACACACACACACACACACACACACACACACACTTACGCCTGTGCTATTGACGCTCCATTGGAAGTTGGGTTCTGGTACACCCTCAGCCTCGCAGGTCAGAACTTTGGAATCGGCATCATCCGCACGGTCCTTGGTAAGGCTGGTGATCATAGGCTTTCCTGATGCAAACGCATTGTGTTGTTACTACTAACATAGCTTCATTCAGCTACTTTTAATCACACACAAATACATGTCACGTGATGACTGAGTTTACAACATGTTATGACCTTCGGCATTTTACAGAAAACAGATTAACAACAGGTGAAAGCAGGATGCACTCAAGGGTTTTGATAGACAGACAGATAGATGACTCAGGTATTGATATTTAAGGGCGCTTTCACCTTGACTGGTCCAGACTTTCGTACTTTTCAGTTTGATCCAAACCCAAATTACAGGTGTGAAACCTCACCCAGACCAATGTCTGGCCAAACAGACAAAATTTGGTCCGACCAAAAGAGATAGTCTGGGTCTGGATCAAGCTGAACCATGGTCCGGTTCGTTACTAGTGTGAAAGCATTTTTTGGAGGGTTCGGACTTTCAGACCAAATACAGGAAGCTCTGGCAGGCTTTCTTGGTGTTATAAGACTAATAAGGTCCTTAAGGAACAGCTCAGAGCTTAGTGTGTATCTGTGAGAGAGAGACAGTGTCAGTGCTCAGAGCAGAGAATACATCAGCAGTTTACTTGTTAAGTGTACAGTGTATGTTTCAGTTTGTCTCTGAATAAAAACTGCAGCTCCTCAAACCCCACGCAAAGTTCCTGTGTCTTGCTTCACAACAGCGCAACAAAGCAGCCCCCTACTGCTGTTCGTTTTGCAGCAGTCAACTCCGACACAGAGAGAAGATACGAGAGGACGGGGAAGCCCGTCTACAAACCAATCTGTTACAACTGTCGGGAAATGCAGCTCACGTATCTGATGACGACAGGACGTAGTTTTGCATAACTGCAGTGTGAAAAGAAATCTTACCGGATCACATGCAAAAACATGAACCTTGGTCCGGACCTTGCTTTGGACTTTCAGGTGTGAAAGCCCCCTTAATATCATATAATCTAGTTGTGAGACTTAAAATTTAATTTCAGTATTAATAACTGAACTCCCCCATGGCAGGTTTAATAGAGAGTGACTTAATAGAAGAGTAAGGCGGTTTTAATATTCTATCATTTCTGCCAGCCGATGAGTAGACTATGACACATGCAGGCATGCACTCACATACACATTCATGCACACACTCACATATACATGCATGCACACACACACACACACACACACACACACACACACACTCACACTCACATTCACTCTAGTCTAAGTATCTGTTGGAAAAAAGAGAAAACTTTTGAAAAGGTTTGGGCGGCACATTCACAGGTCATCTGCCTCCTCTCTGTAGCAAGCAATGCACATTTATTCCACCACATGCAGCATATACACATTAATAAAACACACTCACCTTCAACGACCAGTTCAAAGCTCTGACGTCGCGTAAGGCTGGTCATGGAAACCTCACACACATACACTCCTGCATCAGCATAGGTTAACTTGCTAAACTGCAGCTTCTTCACTCCCTCCATTGCCTTTCCATTCTGAAAACCAGAGTCACAATGTCATTGTGTTTTATAGAGCAAGGTGTACCTGTCACGGTCCGCTGACCGTGACCCTGGCCCTCTTCATAGTATGTGTGTGTGTATGTAGTTTTTGTGTTCTTTTTCCCTTTTTGGTGTGCTGCTGTATGCTTGGTGTGTTTTGTTTTGCTGTCTGTCTCTGTGTTGTGCTCTCCCTCTCATGCTCTGTAGGCCACCGGTGGGCGTGGCCACTGAGCTCCGGCATTCACACCTGAGGTTCATCACACCACTCTGCACACCTGCTCCTGATCTACCATCTACTCCCTTTATAAGCCAGGCCAACTTTCCAGTCTCCGCCGGATCGTTGAATCTACCTGTATGATTACACGCCTGCCTAATCTAAGTACTATCCCGTTTGAGAAACTGTGTGCTAACCTGTTCTATCCTGTCTCACCTCAGCCTGCCATCCCGCTCTGTGCCCGAGACCCTGTTCTGCCTGCCAGCTTCGCTTGACCCTGAGCTTTGGAGCCCGGATCCAATTCCCTCACTGACTCCTCCGGACCACCGGCCTCCCCAAACCTCATTCTGTGTGTTCCATTCAATAAAATCACTCATCCTGGCCTCCGGCCTGACAGAACGATCCGGCCAGAATGGACTCAGCAGACTTGGAGCCTGTCCGTCATGCCGTCTCAACTCAGGGAGCGATCTTGGATCAGCACAGCACCGCGCTTCAGGAGATAATGGGAGGACTCCAAAGATTATCGACCCGCATGGCAGATCTCCAGAATGCACTGCAGAACCCACCCCCAGTACCAGCCGTAGCTGCACCAACTACTGACAACCCCGCTAGGGAACCTTGGGTTTCCCCACCAGAAAGGTACGATGGAAATCTAGGTCAATGTAAGACGTTCCTCATGCAGTGTGGTCTAGTCTTTGATCTCCAGCCCCATTCATACGCTACGGAAAAAGCTAAGATTGCCTACCTGATTGGGTTGCTGCGGGGAGCGGCGTTGGAGTGGGCTTCGGTTTACTGGAGGAGGCAGGAACAGACCACCACCACCTATGCCGCCTTCACTGCCGAGATGACTAAGGTTTTTGACCACCCGGTCCAAGGTAAAGACGCTTCCAGGAGGCTTTTCTCTCTCCGCCAAGGGCTTCGGCGCGTGGCCGAATACGCCATTGAGTTCCGGACTTTGTCCGCAGAGAGTGGGTGGAATGAGGCGTCCCTGCAGGCAGTGTTTGTCAATGGATTAAGTGAATTACTAAAGGATGAACTAGTATCTCACCCTGTGCTTAATGATTTGGATGATTTAATTTCTCTGACAATCCATATAGACAATCGATGCCGTGAGCAGCGAAGGGAGAAGCGCCGTACTTCGGGCGGTGACGCAACGCTTCGTGGGAAGGAGCATTCTCCAACCCCGGTTAGATCCCAGCCTGTTTCCAGCCATGTACAGCCACGGGAAACCGTGATTCCGGAGGATTACCCCGAAGGCGAACCTATGCAGCTGGGACGGAACCAGCTCAACGCGGAGGAACGGGAACGACGAAGAGCTAACAACATGTGCCTCTACTGTGGAAAACCTGGTCACTATCCAACCGTTAAACCGGAGGGCTCGCTAGCCAGGGGGAGCATCCTAGCGAGCCGAGCTACTATACCCCTGTCTTCCCGACCTCGTACCCAACTACATGCCACCATCTGCTGGAAGGACCAGACGCTGGAGCTCCTAGCACTCACTGATTCGGGAGCCGACGAGAGTTTTTTAGACACCATGTTAGTTAAACAGCTGGGGTTGCCTACTGGACTGGAGGAGCCGCTGGAGGCTAACACACTCGACGGGAGATTGCTGGCTCGAGTCACCACACGCACCTGCCCAGTCCAGCTCCAGCTGTCAGGTAACCACTTTGAGCTCCTTTCCTTTTTTGTAATTGACTCTCCATACATACCACTGGTTTTGGGGCACTCCTGGCTGATAAAACATAATCCAAACATTGACTGGAAAACAGCTAAGATAACTAACTGGAGCCCCACCTGTCATGCCTGTTTGCGGTCTGCTCTGCCTCCTTCTGTAACTCACCAGAAACCCGAACCAGTCCGGCCGGACCTGTCATTAATCCCCGCTGAGTACCATGGAATTTCTGAAGTGTTTTGTAAACAGCAGGCCCTCTCTTTACCCCCCGCATCGACCCTATGACTGCGTCATCGACCTGCTGCCTGATTCCACGTTTCCTCGTAGCCGTCTGTATAACATCTCCAGGCCAGAGCGGGCGGCTATGGAGGAATATATTAACAACTCGCTGGCGGCAGGGATCATCCGTCCCTCATCATCACCTCTGGGAGCCGGGTTCTTCTTCGTGGGCAAGAAAGATGGAACACTCAGGCCGTGTATCGACTTCAGAGGTTTGAATGACATTACAGTAAAGAATAAATATCCACTTCCTCTCATGAACTCTGCTTTTGAATCCCTCCAGGGGGCCACAGTTTTTACTAAGCTGGACCTGCGCAATGCATACCACCTAGTCCGTGTCCGTAAGGGGGATGAATGGAAGACTGCTTTTAACACTCCCCTTGGACACTTTGAGTACTTGGTTATGCCTTTTGGCCTCACCAACGCACCAGCAGTTTTTCAGTGCTTGGTGAATGATGTGCTGAGAGATATGCTGGGCAGATTCGTTTTTGTCTACCTTGACGATATACTCATTTTTTCCCAGAACCAAGCAGAACACATCCGGCATGTTCACCAAGTCCTCCAGCGGCTGCTAGAAAACCGTCTATTTGTCAAGGCCGGGAAGTGTGAGTTCCACGCCTCCACCGTCACGTTTCTGGGCCACATCATCTCCAGGAGTCAGGTGAGGATGGACCCTGAGAAGGTGAGAGCGGTCTTGGATTGGCCCAAGCCAGAGAGTAGGAAGCAGCTTCAGAGATTTTTGGGGTTTGCCAATTTCTATAGACGCTTCATTAGAAATTATAGCCGCATTGCTGCCCCATTAACCGCACTTACCTCCCCTGCTAGACCGTATCTCTGGACCTCCGAGACGGAAGGAGCCTTTTCGGAGCTGAAGAAAAGGTTCACCTCAGCCCCTATTCTCACTCAGCCTGACCCATCCCGACAGTTCGTGGTCGAAGTCGACGCCTCGGACGTGGGAATCGGAGCTGTCCTGTCTCAGTGGTCCCTCAAGGATAATAAACTTCATCCCTGTGCTTTTTTGTCCCATCGTTTATCCCCCACAGAGAGGAATTACGATGTCAGGAACCGCGAACTGCTGGCGGTCAAACTGGCTCTCGAGGAGTGGCGACATTGGCTGGAGGGCGCAGATCAGCCATTCGCTATTTGGACCAATCATAAGAACCTGGAGTATATCCGCTCAGCGAAGCGCCTTAACCCTCGTCAAGCCAGGTGGGCCCTGTTCTTCGGTCGTTTCCAGTTTGCCCTGACCTACAGGCCGGGATCTAGGAATGTGAAGCCAGACGCTTTATCTCGGCTGTTTGAGAGAGAAGAGACCACTGCGGAGCCAGACACCATTGTCCCCAGGTCCTGTATCATCGGGGCGGCCACCTGGGAAATTGAGAGCAAGGTGAGGACGGCTCTGCAGCACCAGCCTGACCCAGGTAATGGCCCCCCGGGCCTTCTGTTTGTACCTCTTTCTGTCCGACCCTCTGTGTTGCAGTGGGGCCACTCCTCCAGACTCTCGTGCCGTCCTGGAGTGGCCCTGCTCTCTGGCGTTCCTGCGCAGGCGGTTCTGGTGGCCAGACATGAGGACCGATGTTCAGACCTTCGTTTCTGTCTGTCCCGTATGTGCTCAGAATAAGAGCTCCAACCGACCTCCTCCTGGTTTCTTGCAGCCCCTGCCCATACCGCGTCGCCCATGGTCCCACCTGTCTCTGGATTTTGTCTCCGGACTGCCACCATCAAAAGGTATGACTGTTGTGCTCACTGTGGTGGACCGTTTCAGCAAGTTTGCTCGTTACCTGCCTCTGCCTAAACTGCCCACAGCCAAGGAAACGGCCGAGCTCTTAGTTTCTGTGGTTTTCACGGTCCACGGCCTGCCTTTGGACATAGTCTCCGACAGAGGTTCACAATTTACCTCGGCTGTTTGGAAGTCATTTTGCCGTGCCATCGGAGCCACTGTCAGCCTGACCTCGAGGTTCCATCCCCAATCCAACGGACAAGCAGAGCAAACCAGAAACTAGAGGCCACCCTGCGCTGTTTGGCATCCTCCAACCCTTCGTCCTGGACTTCCCAGCTCCCATGGGTGGAGTACGCCCACAACACTCTGCCCACTTCAGCCACAGGTCTGTCTCCATTTCAATGTGTTTATGGTTTTCAACCCCCACTGTTTCCCACTCAGGAAAGAGAGTTGGCGGTTCCCTCGGTCCAGGCTTATATCCGGAGATGCCATCGCACCTGGCATCGAGCCCAAGCCACTTTGCTGAGAACCTCTGCCCAGAATCAGTGCCACGCCAACCATCGACGCACCCCTGCCCCCACCTATTCTGTTGGAGACAAGTTATGGCTCTCAACTAAAGATCTCCCATTGAAAGCTGTTTCGAAGAAACTGTCACCCAAGTACATTGGTCCCTTTGTTGTCGAGAAGGTTATCTCTCCGGTGACCGTCCGTCTCCAGCTGCCCCGCACTCTCAGAGTCCACCCTACCTTTCATGTTTCCCTGCTCAAACCCGTTCTTATCAGCCCACTGCTCCCTCCTCCCCCGGCCCCTCCACCCCCCCGGCTCATTGATGGCCAGCCGGCGTTCACTGTGCGCCGGATTTTGGACTCCCGTCGCAGGGGCCGTGGCCTGCAGTATCTAATCGACTGGGAGGGCTATGGGCCTGAGGAGAGGAGCTGGATACCCAGACAGCGGATTTTGGATGCCGCTCTCATCCGGGCCTTCCACCGCTCGCATCCTGACAAGCCTGGAGGACCGCCTGGGGGCGCTCGTCGGGGAGGGGGTACTGTCACGGTCCGCTGACCGTGACCCTGGCCCTCTTCATAGTATGTGTGTATGTAGTTTTTGTGTTCTTTTTCCCTTTTTGGTGTGCTGCTGTATGCTTGGTGTGTTTTGTTTTGCTGTCTGTCTCTGTGTTGTGCTCTCCCCCTCATGCTCTGTAGGCCACTGGTGGGCGTGGCCACTGAGCTCCGGCATACACACCTGAGGTTCATCACACCACTCTGCACACCTGCTCCTGATCTACCATCTACTCCCTTTATAAGCCAGGCCAACTTTCCAGTCTCCGCCGGATCGTTGAATCTACCTGTATGATTACACGCCTGCCTAATCTAAGTACTATCCCGTTTGAGAAACTGTGTGCTAACCTGTTCTATCCTGTCTCACCTCAGCCTGCCATCCCGCTCTGTGCCCGAGACCCTGTTCTGCCTGCCAGCTTCGCTTGACCCTGAGCTCTGGAGCCCGGATCCAATTCCCTCACTAACTCCTCTGGACCACCGGCCTCCCCAAACCTCATTCTGTGTGTTCCATTCAATAAAATCACCTTTAATTGCAACTAACCTCTGGTCTGCGTCTGAGTCCTGGCCTCCGGCCTGACAGTACCTGTAACTCCAATTTAAATGCCACAGTAACACACATCCAATGTCATTTTCACCCATCCAGCTCTTATCTGGTATGAATGCAAGATGTCAGTTACCTCTATCAATCTATTCCCTATACCTAATTCAGGAGTTCAGGGTTACAAGAATGTTCATTTCACTGGAAACACAGTAACCCTTATGTGAGTATTTAATCATTGGCTTTTTCTCGAATTATTTTATACTTAGTCTCACATTGCCAGCTCTACCTCCACAGCGCTGTGGAATAAGGTCTGGCTACAGCACACATACATTCTAGGATAGAAGAAAAATAACACTCAGGGCTGCTTGCATTTCTCCAATCACAATCATCTTGGGCGGTGCAAAGCTTGGGACGCAGCGACAGTGGCTCTAATAAATGGTCTCGGGAAAGAACTTCTACATTTTCTAGCTTGAAATGTGTTTCCTGAAGCGAAGGGATTTTCAGAATGGCAAAACACAGAAATGTCCAGACTATTTTATATTAGACTACATTTTATTTATTTTTCAGGGAAGGGTTCATTGAGAGGAAGCCTCTTTTTTGCAGGAAGACCCTGATCACATTCACACAGTTAAGCCTGTTTTATGGTTCAGAGCAGGCTCCACGCAAAGCTTTTGCCGTAGCCTACGTAAGTGGCCTGAAGTTTATACTTGTGTGCTGGTGTGTGTGTGTGTGTGGGGAGTGGGTGATAGAGCAAGGGAGAAGTGAGAGAGTGACGGCGATTAGCTTCAGAGCGAGTAGCGACTCTAGAGTCATAGTGAGAGAAACAAAGTATCTCCCCTGTTCTTTCTTGACCACGGTGGGAAATCTAGAGCAGGAAAAGTTAACCCTCTCCTTGATTTCATGTTGTTTATGGAGAAGGAGAACCAGGAAATGAGTCGGGGGAAATGCAACACTAACAAGCCACAGCCGAGCGACGTGCGTCGTTACATTTTACATTTTTCGAGAGATGCACGTCAGGCTACGGTGTAGGGTCCGTGGTAGATGCAGAGGGGTCTGTGGGGGTACGCCGTCGATTCGACGCAAAAGCATACAACGGCTTTTACACATTAATACCTGGAAGGTGCCCAGTACCACTGAGCAGCTCCACTGGAGCCGTTTTTAAGGGTTGAGGGCCTTATTCAAGGGCACCTCAGTGGTGGTAATGAGCACAAGCATTGCTCTCTGGGGATTGAACTGACAACCTCCAGGGCACCACTGCCCATTGACCTCATATATCAACTATATAGATACTACTACTCTACTTTTGTTTGTAGATAAGCCTAACAGTAGTTTAACTTCAATAACACTTCTAAATCTACCATCTCTTCTATAAATGCAGCATTATATTTGATGCTATCAGTGACACAACTATAGCACCATTACCTTTGTCCATGAAACTTCAGGGTCACCAGAAGCGTTCTTCTCGATCGTCACATGGAAGGTGTCCCCTAATGCCTTCACAACCTTCCCAGAGGAAGTCAGACTCAGGTCCAAGTCTGAGAAAACAAGACAGAAAAAGGATGGTTCTGTTGAATCATAGCGGTTGGCTGCCTCTTATCGCAGACACAAGGTCCACTTTCAGACAAAATTTACTGCTGAGAGTTCCGCTTTCCGGAGAGCCAAAAAACAAACAAGGTGCTATACAGCTGCTAGCTGTCAGAGGACATTTACGTTACTGCCAGCCAGCCAGCTAGCCGGAGCACGTTCCCTCGAGACACACACACAAACACACAGTCACAATAAAATCTTAAACAATTTCCAATTTAGAGAGCTACTGTATTATTTCCTCAGTCACAAACTCAATTTAAAAGTCGGAAGCTCAAAAACACTTATTCGTTTAAGATGTGTGAAATGCACAGAATGTGCAATGTGGGACTTAGAGCAGGGAAAATGTGTCTGACTTATTTTTTATTACAATGATTGGGCTCATTTGAACTGAAGGCGCATGGTGCATGTTTCTGAAAACATGCACCTGGAAAGAAATGAGTAATTACTTGAGGGAATGCTGGTAGATGGTAGGAGGGAAAAACAGCTTATCAGTTGCCTGAAACACTTTTACTCACTCAGAAATTTCAAATGAGTTCCCCTCCTCCCAGCCTGGCACTCCACGATCTGCCTCCCTGCCAGACTGGGCTCTCAAAGTTTAAATTTGATTACCATTACTCTGCTCTCATGACTTTATTTACAGTGAGAAAAAGTGTCTTGTTATACATAGGAAGTTAATAAACTTCCATCAAGGTGCAAAGAGCATGGGAAAGTTTTGGGGGAACAGCCATGGCTCGAGGCCAAGCGAGGACAAGAGTCAGAGGTTTACGTATTGTGCTCCAGCAGTGATTTACCTCCTTGTTGTGGTACAGTATGCTAACGCTCTGTATATGTCATGAGTACTTACAGCTAACAGCAATGCTTTGGGAGGCCTCCATTTTCTCATTGTCAGCCAGGGAGCATTTGTATTCACCCCCAGCCTCTCTGCTGATGTTAGTCAAAGTGTAGTTGTCTGAATTTACCACCGGCATTTTCTGGCCCTGGTGGAGAGAGGAGAGCAGAGGTATTATTAGCTTCTGTCAGGAAATGAGGAAGAAAGGAAGAAAGAAGACAGGATATAGACAGTAGTGATTTCTTACAAGAAGTAAAATGAAAACTCTTACATCAATCAGATTGATAAGGCATATATAGCTTTTTAAAACCCATAGAAATAGCAGACAAGTTGAACACTTGAAATGGAACCATCATCTGTACATGCTAGTTTACCTTTTAAATTGTGTCTTTTCCAACTTTGAGGCAATTTTAAAAGAAGTGGTAATGATTGGCTGCCACCGTCTGATGGCAATGGCTGAATTCTCAATGACCAACTTTAATTCTAGAGCAGACAGCACTGTTTGACGTTAAGGTTTGGGCTCCGACTGACCTTGATGTGGAAGAAGAAGGAGCTGGGTGGAGGGTTGCCATCAGCGTGACACTTCAACGTCACGTTATCTCCTTCTACGATCGGTCCCTTGGACATAATTTCGAGGCTAACCTTCTCCGATGGATCTGAGAGGTTCAGAGAGCAATTAGGGGAAAGGGGAATGGCAAAAAAGAAAGGAAGCATGGGTGTCAAGGTTTCACAGACATAAATCACCTTTAATCCGGATCAATTCAACAATCAAGCATCAAAGATAAATACACAATCAAAAAATCTTCCATCACATATCAAAAGGTAACCCTATCAGTCTTCTGATCAGCCAAGTGTGTAGACCACGCTACTTACACAGGACTGAACTGGAAAAAAGTCGCCTTAGTAGCAAATTGGAAATTCCCCCATGAACTTGCTACTGCCAAGACCCCCTCTTTCATTTATCGATCCATGCCTCCCATTCTAGTTCTTCGGTTCTACATTTTTGCATATAATAAAATAAAACAAAAGGGAAGAAATATACAATTAGAAGGGCACTGAGAAAGCGCAGACCTCCACCAAGGCATGACCTTCTCATGCCTTCTAATATCTCACAATATTAAAGCAGTCGCATCTGGCCCACTGGTCACTTCCTCCTGAGAGAGCCCCACCCTGGTATTAAAATGAGCAATCTGTTCTAGCCCATTATCTCACTTACAAAGCCTGTCTGTCAAACTGTATGGTGAGGCAAAAACACATCTGATAATCTCTCACTTAAAAGTTGTTTGGACCAAAGTGGCCCGGCTGTTTGAACTGGACATAAGCTGTAGGAATATTAAAACTATGTCACATGATTGTCACAAGATTATGCAACCAAAAAAACTAAATAAGTACTGTTTGTATGTTGTCATTACCTATGATCAAGCATGGGGCCCTTCACATCAATTGTTTGTGAGTACAGTAGCAACTTGATTCTGGACTAGATGGCAGAAAAGAGTGTGGTAGCTTTTTTACTGAGGAAGACTACACTAAAGGTTTCTTGGAAGTGTCCCTTATTTCAGAGCTCAAATTCCCCTTCTTTCAAGGCAGTTTCATACTGCAGATGCATTACTGTAAACATCTCACAGGTAGATTAGCTCGGCTCCTAATAGGCTCCCCTCTCTATAAATGACTGGTAGAGTTGGCTAATCAGAGCAGTTTGCAGCATTTAAAGAGGAATGTCACCGCTCGCAGCAGTTCCACATCTAAATTATCTGATAAAGGCTGCTATTGTAAGGCAATCATTCTAGTATTGAGAGGATATCATTCAGTTCATTCAATTTAAGTAATTAAACTCAGCTCAGAAATTCGGAAAGAAGCTTGATAGGCATTATTCTTATCTTGAATCATGGTGTATTGGGTGTGTGCCCTCGTCCTGTAGGAGAACGGTTGTGGAGAGGAAATATTAGTTATATTCGATGACGTGAGCTCAGTGTGGGTGATCTTTGGTAAAACCTTTAAACACCTTTGACAAGATTATTGCTGTTAACATATTTAAATATATAATATACCAGGCCTACCTAATAAGTAGATAAATAAATCGTGTGTGTGTGTGTGTGTGTGTGTGTGTGTGTGTGTGTGTGTGTGTGTGTGTGTGTGTGTGTGTGTGTGTGTGTGTGTGTGTGTGTGTGTGTGTGTGTGTGTGTGAGACTCCGGTGGCTATTTGTATAAATCTTCATTTCCTCTGTCCATGTTTTCCAACTCTAAACAGGAATGCCTAAAATAAATTGTTGTGATCTGTTACACCCCATTCTCTAAAACATTGAAGCAATCTACATTAACCCTCCTTTTCTATGGACCCTCTTTCTTATCTATTATCTTTCTTGTACATCATACAAGTGAATGAAGTGATTGTTAGAAATTGTATATATTCTTGTGTGTCTCATTATTGTGTCACTTTGTTCTCTGAGCACTCGTAACTGCTTTTCAGGATCAACTCAAGCCCGTAGGTGATGGGATACGAACCACAAAACAATGGTGATCTGAATATTTCATAACATACATACTGCATAAGACCAATTTTCAGTGGTGCTGGTTCTTTTATTTACAAATGCAGAAAACATTGGTGCAGACCTTTATTACCTACATGAGGACAAACACAGCCGAGTAGCTGCTTAACCTTAATAAATATCCTCCTCGTGTGAAATCATTAAACCACCAACTAAACAAGTATCACAACTACTTGTTGAGGTATAACTCTACCATAGACGACTCAATCCTCTTGACAACCTGCTGTACTAAATGTGGGCAGGGAGAACAAACACAAAGTTTACGTGTTTACATTTACGGGGCCTGAATACAACATTCCACTTACAGTAAATGGGAAAGGGTCCCAGTTCTTCCTCCTGATTGGTCAGCTTATGTGTGGACACGCAGACAAAGACTGCAGCAAAGTCCTCTTTGGAAGCTGCATACTGGAGGGTGGAGGAGGTGGTGGACAGGCCTGTGGCTGGATCCAGCTTAATGCTAGAACTGATCACAACAGCTGCACGCACACGCACACGCACACACACACACACACACACACACACACACACACACACACACACACACACACACACACCCAGCATAGTTAGTGCTGCAGATGTAGTATTCAGCCCCAGGTTAAACAGTATTGCAAATAGCTTTCTTTGGTTTAACAGCAAACCCTGGGTGAGGTTTATTGTATCAAACCGTCCAGATGATGGGAAGTTAGTAATCACAGAGAAGTCTTGAAGTCTAAGTTGCCAATTAGGAAAGGTTCTGTGATTGTCTTTACTTTCAGGTACTCACTGGCTGCTCGTGGATACAATGACAACAAAAGGCAAACTTTAACATAATGTTTACACCAACTGTTACTGTGTGATCCAAGAGTTGGTCCAATTCAAATGACAAAAGTCAAGATGCAGTATCATATTACAGTATTCCATCTTTTGGTGACAAGTAAACAATAGTGAATGGCATATTTCTATTGTTTAAGCTTTAGTCTTGGGTAAATACTATGATTTAATTTTCACTCTCCTGTCACAGAAACCACTAGCTCCCCCCAGGGGTATCTCCGTATCACAGCATCTTGTGTGGTGTGACTATTGGATAGTTTCTAGGCGTGTCAGCAAACAGCATGCAATGTGTTACCTTTCCCATCGGCTAACAAGGGCTTTCCATTCTTTTTCCAGGTGAATGTAGTTGCAGGGTTTGCATTTGCCGCAACACATGTTCCCACCTGAACAAAACATAAAAGGGAACAAAACAATAAAATATAAGCAATAAAACAAAGTATACACACTCATATCACAAGACTGATTTAATTAATTTCTGTAATTTATTCAAAAAAGCTAAGAAGCAGATGCAGGTGGCCTTGCCAGATACATTTATTTTATTTAATCGGGTTTCATTAGTATCCACTGTCAATATGAAAGTGATAAAATTTGATATTTATTAAATGAACTATATGAAACTGTTAATGCCCTTAACCTGAATGTATTCTAATGCAGCAATTTACACACAGGAATACATCAATCTAACATTATCTTGTGTTTATAATGTGGATAGTGGACATATTACTTCAGAGGATTTCACCCTGAGAAGAATAACTCTGTAGGAAACATTGCAAAGTAGGAGAAGAAAGAAATCAGCTCAACATACCTGCTATTAGCAGCTTCATACTAAAACCCATTTCAATAAAGGCCTAATTTCTCTGTCCTAGAGTTGCATACTGTAATGTCTGTGTTCCAACATTAGCAGGCGGATGTTGGACATAGGCTAGAGAAGACAAACAACTTTCTCATTTAGGAATGAATTTGTTTTTGTGTTCATAAGCCCACTGTCTCGCTATCTCGTTGCTACATCTTCAGGACTGAAGGTCAGCAACGGTAGCAGAAATACGCTGTGTGTGAACCCAACAGGGAGTGAGTCATAAGAACATTCCTTTACCCAAACACATGGTTTCATATCCTGTATATAGCCTGCACCTCTGAATGAACATGGCTCACCACAAATATGTATTTGAGTCTGAACAATAAGTAGAACTTCTACTCTAATAGGTTTACCCCACAAAGTTACCTTGTTAAAACTACATCTACTCATTCTCCCTCATTGAAAATCCAGAATCTATAAATATACAATATTGAAAAGTTTAACTGTTCAATACATGTTAACTTCAGTGAAAAGTCCATTATAAGTCTATGTGTGCTGGATGTTTCAAGTTTCCACATCACACTGGTGTAACTGCACACTTGACCATGACTAGGCTTCCAAACTAGTTGTCATAAATCCTGCCGGTACGTGCATGTGTTTTAAGAGACTGAGATTGAGAGAAACAGAGAAACTTTCCCTCTTTTGCACATGAATGTAAAAGCAGCCTTAAAGTGTCAAACCTCGCACATACATCACTCTGCACAGTGCAGCTCAAACATCCAAGTGAAGGATCAATAAGCAAAACACATTTTTGACTACTAGGGGCACTCATCTTCTCCCCCTTAACCAAGACATGTGGCTGCTTTTCATGGAGTCAGAAGTCCATGTCATATTGTTCGTTTGATAGACCAATATTCTGTCCATCTTTTCGTGATTCAGTTCTTTCTTTAGCACTGTGTTGACTACACCCAAGAATTTGTAATGTTCCACATGTTGAATTTCCTGACCATTTATGGCTAAAGCTAGATGGCCACTACGACTCTTACAGATGTCCATCACTACTTCTTTTGTTTTGGAAATACTCCCATCTCCAAGTTGTTGGCTTGGAAGGAACCTTTTCATAAGTGGCAGGTGCCACAAGGTGTTAAAGAACTGAGTGCTAACATAATGACACTGCATTATCGACAGACCTATTTGCTCTATATGCAAACTAATAAGGTTCAAGGGCAACACTGGACAAGTGACTGCAAACTAAGTGCTCCAATACCTTCATTACAACAGATGTTAAGGCGACAGGTCTGTAATCATTCAGTCAGGTTGGGTTATATTTCTACAGCACAGGAATGCTTGCGTCTTATCGGATTTGGCCAGCTCTGATAATGGTCAACAAATGGTACAATTGCCATGTTCCACGCATGGAAATAATGTTTACACAGTACTGTAATAAACATATTTACTAATTGTTTATTGCTGGGTATGATACGTAACACAAGCCAAATTGCCCCTCGAGGACATTAAAGCTTTACTCGACTACAGATACACATGCTGACCGGTGCTGACCGGTGGTCTTACAGTCAGCTGATTTCTGGTTAAGTTTTGAGTCATCAGTACAAATGATATCATCAACATTTCCATTTCCAAAAATAGCAGCAAGTATTGTAGTTAGTTAAAGTCCAGAAATGTGAAAGTATATTACCATTTTAAATATCAGAATGACAATACTGCATTGGCATTTGCTTTTTTTCTGGGTTGAGGCATTTCAGCTTTGTAGCAGAATGTAGCAGAGTATGAAGCAACGGTGACCTCCATCATCCCTCCTGCAAGTTACCGAAACTGAAATCCCTCTCCTTCACTCTCACCTTTCTTTTTTTTCCACTACGATTCCCTACATCTCTCCCTGTCTCTCTTCCCTTACCACAAAATGCTCAAAGCTGTTCAAAAAACCTGCATTTTTAGGTGAGACTACCAATGGAGACAGCAGTACTCCCTTGATCCATAATTAATGTGTATATGCTGCATGTGATGGAATAAATGTGCATTGCTTGCTACAGAGAGGAGGCAAATGACCACTGTGAATGTGCCGCCCAAACCTTTTCAAAAGTTTTCTCTTTTTTCCAACAGATAATTAGACTAGAGTGAATGTGAGAGTGTGTGTGTGTGTGTGTGTGTGTGTGTGTGTGTGTGTGTGTGTGTGTGTGTGTGTGTGTGTGTGTGTGTGTGTGTGTGTGTGTGTGTGTGTGTGTGGGTAAACACCCAGTATTGCCAGTGTCTGTTTAGATTTTGAAATGTATGCATTGTTCTTTAAACCCAGAGACAAACGTCGCATTCTGACATTTGTTTTTGCATGTCAGTTTTCTCCCACAAAAACATGTTGGCTTCTTGTGTGCTGCCGCCAGGGGCCACAACGGCAACTCATGCAATACTTTCAACTGGTTTTCATGTCATATTCTGAGCTGCAATTACCATGTACTGTATATACTATATGATAGAAATTCACAAGCTCAATCAAACAGAAAAACACCAGTTCCCAGTGATGAGCGATGTGACAGTTTTCGTTCAACACCAGCTGTAGTGAATCTTACCATTGTTGGTTTGTCCTTCTGCAGTACTTTAGACTTGTCCATAATCTGAACTGAAGACGGTATCTCTGCAAACACAAAAGGTGACAATCAGGTTTTGGAATCACAAAAGAGTACTTGGAGAGAATGTACATCACGTTGTTTGAATGTCCTTTTCTTCATACTGTCAATTATTTCTAAATGTATCTACAGAGGGGCACAGTGAGTACCAACGCAAATGTTTCACTGACAACATGCAATCTGGCATGTGGACAGCCCGGTTCATCTAAATGCTTAGCTGCAAACTTATTCAGTTGTTAATATTTAAACTGTAGGACATAATTTTAGATTGTCCCCTGTTAACTACAACCTAATTCTCTCTAAGGCCTATTGAGCTAGTCACTTCATACCCTATTTCAAGCTTGGGTTTGCAAAGACCATTAGCAGGTGATACATGGGCAAGCATGGGTCACGCAATTCATAAAAAACTAATTCAAAATAAATTCCTAATGCAGAGGAGGTAACAAAAAGGGACACATACACAGTGGATAACATTGAGTTTTAATGCAAACAAAACCAAGCTGTTTGTTAGGAAAACTGCCCCAAATGTCACACATATGTCTTTAAATGAGCTTGACAGATGCAATGTTTTTGGTTTTTGGTTAATGAGTCAGTGCTAATGATCAGTGACTTCCTGGAAATTACACCGAAATAGCTTGTAACATGACAATATTCACAAAATGTGAAAACAGATCAGTCTGCATGAATGTATTTATTTGAAAAGGATGTGCACAAAATAATTTTGCAGAATGCATTAAATAAATATTAGAGTATTTGTAGCCCATTATCTCCATTGTAGCAGTCAGAAGTACGGCTGGATGATTAATCGAAAAATAATCGTAACCGAAATTCAGAGCCTATAACCGACGTAATTTTACCAAGTCAGTTATTTCGGTCTTTTAAACCTATTAATATTTTCGCGGCCGCCCACTGTGTGTTAATGTACTTTCCCTTTAAAACATATTACGGCCGCCGTGTGTGTAGTCACGTGACTCCGCCCTGTCCAGTCTGCGACCATAGGTGCTTTCCGATCGGATAGTACTTGTACTTTTTAGAGGAAAAGTACACTTCTAAGCAGTTCTAAGAACTACTCTCCCCCAAAATCTTTTTTCCCGTTTGCATTCCCACTGGCCAAGTGGCCATAGGGACTGGTAGGAGGGGTAAGGGAGCGACGCAAGCACGGCAACGGTCTTTATAGCATCGGCACTAGACCTTAGCGACACATACAACAACAACAAATGATGCTAATACTTGTGCACTTTTCCTATATTAAATGCACATCCATTCTCGTAGTAATTCACATAATGTTTTGCTCAACACAGACGGGGCTTGATTATACTCAGAACAGACCCCGCCTCTGCCTGCAGCGCTGTGTGTGTGTGTGTGTGTGTGTGTGTGTGTGTGTGTGTGTGTGTGTGTGTGTGTGTGTGTGTGTGTGTGTGTGTGTGTGTGTGCGTGCGTGCGTGCGTGCGTGTGTGTGTGTGTGTGTGTGTGTGTGTGAGACGGCCGGCGAGCCGCAGGACACGCTTGTGGAGTTTAACTCCGAAAAGACAGTTAACCACAGGTTCCCGTTAATCTTATGATGGACATTTATTATTTATTTTCTACATTTTTAGGAAACTTTTTTTTTTTACATTAAAACTTAAATTACTTTTTTATAAGACGTTTTTATTTCATTGTAAAATCTACTGTTGTAGATTTCAGTTCAGTTGTTTGAAATATTTAATAAATAAGCATTAATCGCTATCTGTGTGTTGTTTCCTTATTTTAGAATCACAAAGATAGGATTAAGCACTCTTTCATTAGAAAAAATTACCGTGAACATATTTACAGTATTATTATTACAAAATTTAAAATAATCGTTCAATAATCGTAATCGAGGTAACTTGTTCGATTAATCGCGATTATGATTTTAGCCAAAATCGTCCAGCCCTAGTCATAAGTGCACTGCAAATGCAATGCTTCCAAATTCATTCAGGTACCGTCGTGACAAATGCTAATGCAATTCTAAAAATTTGACATGATGGTCTCTATAGGAATATGTAGCATTCCTGGCTTTTTGTTTGTCTTTTATGGTTATATTCAGACATGACAGGACTGAAACATACCACAAGCATAATATATGGCAATTCAAGCGGTACCCCTGCAAGCGGTGACTTTATCACCAATTCTCCTCTTCTTACTCTCTTTCCACCTGAACTCTGCCTGCCTTCACACACTTTTGGGGCAATCATAACTGTGCCCAGATTGGCCCTCTTTCACCTGAAGCTGTCTGAGGTCCAACACACATCAGATAGACTCTCCTGGACATTACAGACTGATGCACCTCTATTCAAACGCCATCTGAAGTGACCACTGATTCACCAAACCCATGTGCAAAAGGAATGTGGCTGTGGTAGAAATACACACATTAAACTTGAATACATCTGTGTTGTTCTAATCGACCAGCTGCAGTGGGTCACTATTTAAGTGAATCCAGCAAAGATAGAGTAGGAAAGCTGCAACTCCATCACATCGGTAGTATATACAAATTACAGCTGTGAATCAATTAAAATATTTAATTGCAATTAATCACGATTTCATAGTTAACTCACAATTAATCACACAATTATCTGTTCTAAATGTACTTTTCAAGTTTTTAATGCTCTTATCAACATGGGAGTGGACAAATATTAGAGGTACTGTATGCTCAAAAAACATGCTGAAAGCATAATATGGCAAACTGAAGCCCATTAAGCAACAACAGATGGGCACATTGACCTGGGTGTAACATTACTTGGTAATACTAACACAATGTGGTGTCCCACTTTATACGTGGAAAGGTTAACTAAACAGCAGCTCAACACTAAACAATGGAGCTCATGCTTTACAGCAACATACACATTGTACAGGTACATTGGTCAGCTAAATGTAACAATGTAATGTAACAATGTAATTGTGTTTAACCTCACATTAGGGCTGTCAAAATAACGCGTTAATTTCGATTAATTAATCAGAGAAAAAATAACGCGTTAAAAAAAATAACGCAGATTAACGCAGATTAATCCATTCCATATTGACGTTTGACCCGGAGCCGTTCTAGCCACCATTCGACTGTAAAATGAAGGAGGGAGACGAGAACGCGCTGCCTGGATCATTAACTGGAACATTTACTTGTAAAAATCTTCTTCCTGCCAACCCTGGCTACCGAAATCTGGTGCCACTGATATGTCTGCTCTTCTCTCTGGTGCTCTGAAGACGATACAGGCAACACAAACACCGCTGCATGTGACGCTAGTTAACACTATACTCGACAGCAGCTAACGTTAGCCTACCGCTAGCTAGTTAACACTATACTCAACAGCAGCTAACGTTAGCCTAGCTAGTAGCTGGATTAAACACGGTTACAATGCTGACAGCTAACGCTGAACGGTGTAAAGTGTGACTGTGTTTTACTGTAGAGGACTGTGACTCAACAGCGGGATGTAACAATCTGTAGCTGCCGAGCTGCCGTCGGAAAAACAACACAGACGGTGCGTTCAATGAAATTGGTAAACTACAGCTTCGTGGTGCATTTGAAGTTATTGTAAATGTCCTTGGTGGTTGTTTTTGTTGTTCAACAGCAATTTACTAGTGAAATAAGTTATTGTTATTGTTATACATTATTATTAAATCATTTAATTTTGACCATATGGCCTTAGCAATAAACAAGCCGTTCTTTAATGTCACCAACTGTTGTTTAGTACCCTTTGTTTTCTTTTCTTTTTTTACTTTCTTAAAAAGTATCGGTTCAGGCACCGTTAATTATGTATGCGATTAATTTTGATTAATTAATCACAGAGTCTGTAATTAATTAGATTAATTTTTTTAATCGATTGACAGCCCTACCTCACATGGGCGGAATTAAAGGCTCACAAAAACATCCGCTTCTACCACGTGGGATCAAAACAGGGTAATACAAAAAATAAATTTAAACAAACAATAAGTAAAGTGTGAGAGACACTGTGATGGCTCGGGGGAGGCTATGTGCCACGCAAGGCATATGCTCCAATGGGAGTGTCCTGGCCAGTCATGTTGCGTGCTCTATCAGTGGTCAGTGTGCTGACTTTATGTTCAATGTCCCGCTGTCTGGCTACTTGCTCGGCGCACACGTCGGTGAAATGCCTCTCCTCTATCTAAGTTCCCACTGTGGGTCAAAATAATGTGATGTAACCCCAAGGTAACTGTGCTTACTGAGAGAACTGTCCAGTGAGTGCACCAGTGCTGCATCACTTCCTGATTTCCCAAACTACAGAGTGGCCAGAGGCCCAAATCACAGAATGTGTATGCGTTAATCGCGCATCGAAGAAATGAGTGCCATTAAAAGGAATTTGGGTTAACTTGTTATTATCACGTTATCTTTGACAGCCCTAAAATATATTAATGTTGATTATTAATAGTGTAGAAACACCATAGACCACCAAACACTGAGTGCTTAGCATGAAAGCTAATTTCAGATTAATTCAACAATGAAGTTTTAAGGATAGGGAGATAGAGCTTACTGTAAACGAGGACAGAGACGGGGTACTCAATGAGGTTGGAGCCTGACACAACCATGCAGGTGAAGGTCTTCTGGTCTTTGAGCGTGGCCTGGGAGATGAGCAGGCTGAAGTTGGCATCGATGCTGACCCGCTGGGCATATTGGTCTGTAGCCTGAACTGTGGCCTGCACGCTGCTGACCTGTTTGATCAACAGATCGCCACGAGTGCCATCATCTTTCTCCTGAAGGGACAGTTGGGACAGAGAGGTTAGGTTAGGTATTTATTAAATATATAAATCACTGTTCCTCATTCCTCAATTATAATTATAGTTTACATTAACAGAGATGTACAAAAAAGTAACAGTCTAGGACACAGCATTGAACATGTCATTCAACAAACTTGCAGATCTAATTATCTATCTATCTATCTATCTATCTATCTATCTATCTACCTATCTAACTAATAATTAAAAGTTGTAACACCATGAAAAGAATTGTTAATTAGAATCAGTACACACTGCCAAGTCACAATGTCTCTTGCAATATTAGTAGACTGATCATGACAGATCACAGTTTATCTCATTGTTACTGTCTAATTACACTACAGATTCTAAATGTTTTGTTGAAGACACAAGCCTTGTAACCTCAAGTCATGTCTTGAAGTTTCTCCCTAAAATTACATGAGCAACATTAGCACTTTTTCAGCACCTGCACCCATTAAATGGGTGGGAACTAGACAGGAAATGATTCTCTCATAGTTTCATATTATTTACTCCGTCATACTGTAAGGTCAGCTGGTTATTGTAGCATTACTGTAGGTGTATTGGCACAGCCACATACATTTCGCTTGGACTACAGAACTCCTAGGTAGAGCGGGCGCACATATACTCCTCAACACAGCGGCCCTTTGCTGCATGTCGTTCCCTCTCTCTCTCTCCCCTTTCATGTGTCCTGTGAACGTAAAGGCCTAAAAATGCCCAAAAAAATAATCTTAAAAAAAACATACAACTTCAAAAAATCGATTTTGGTTCGGTTTGTTTTCATTATCAATTAATCTGCAGATGATTTTGATTGAACAATTAATTATTTGGTCTTTAAATGTCAGAAAAAGGCAACTGCCCAGAGTCCAAGGTGACATCAAATGTTTTGTCTGACCTAAAGATATTCAGTTCATAACGATATGACAAAGAGATTCAGCTGGAACCTTTTTTTTTTATAATATTTATCGATGTATTAAAGCTGTTGTGTCTGATGTTATGGTGATTTCATGACATAAATTATTTTTTATATTATATTTCACATTTATTCACATATCATTTCCAAAGCAACTGAGCACATTGAATCAATTTGTCTTTTAAATGGCACTGATCCTGATTAGATGCGTCTTTCAAAGATGATTCAGGCCTATATGTCCAGTACATGGACACGTGGACTGAAGGTTCCAGTTGTAGACTGAGTGCAACACAGAAGCTGTACTCACCATAAACTAAAGTCTCTTTCCGACCAAGTAGTTACAGAAACATAGTTATAGGAACAGTCCACTTCTAAACAGTTCTACTAACTACTCTCCCCCAAAACCGGTTTTGCCATTTTAATTCGTATTGGCCAAGTGGCCATAGGAACTGGTAGGAGGGGTAAGGGAGTGACGCAAGCACGGCAACGGTCTGTAAAGCATCGTCACTTGACTTTAGTGCCATATACAACAACAAACTAGCATTTTCCCGAAGATTTTAACGTGTGGATCCTTCCAGGTCCCTCTGCACCTCCTCGGTGGCGTACATGGTCAGCAGCGCCTGCAACTCCGCATCAGTCCACTTTTCAGAGTTCAGCATTCCGTCTATTCTCGTAGTAATTCACTCAGTAAGTCAAGTAATTCAAGTAGTCAATGTTTTGCTAACACAGACGGCATGTTTTACAGATGGTGCCAGGTTGACAGTGGGCGTGACTTATAAGTTGGACCAATCAATGTAGACCTAGGTCACTATGCTGAAAAGGGAAAAGACCCTGCCCTGTAGGAGCTGAAAGAGTTACAGGAACTGCAGTCAGAGGAACTTAATAATCCCCAAATTGGTCCAGTCGGAACACGAGAAAAAAAGGGTTCTAGGAACGTTATGTTCTAGGAACTGCAAAAATCCCTCCGGCCGGAAAGGGACTTAACAGCACCAATAGACACACAACACAATCTAAGTGGCGGCTTATCAGCAATACATTTGTTTTTCATTGCGGGAGAAAATGGTGTTTGGCCTGAGAACGTGTGAAAAGTGTCAATTGTGCGTCTGAGGAAAAATGTCAGGGACAATGACTCTTATTAACTTCCCTTACTAAATAATCAAGGCATACAATATGCATGTATATAATGTAATAATGCCACTCTGGTCATTTGTTCCCCTCCGAAAGATCCCACTGAACAAAGAACATATAAAAGATCTGGCATTTCTTTTCCCTTTGGAAATCTTGATCAATGTAACAACTCAATGAATATGCCTGTTTTAGGTCTCCAGGATGAGGGTACTATTTTTCTGTGAACGTGCATTATTTCAAAAAATATTTTACTTTTTTTTTTTTTTTTTACTTTAATCCTAGGACAGACATTGAAAAGTTTATTTACCTGGAGAAAAGAACAAAGTGTTTGGGTCTTCTCTTGGTTCTGTACATCAGTGAGGAATTTAATATGGGAGCTACAGTGTGTACAGGTTGCTGGTGGTGACCCTGCTATTTATAATCACTGTGTTTTTAAACCACAAGCTTTAAAATGCTATACCTGTAATTTGAAAATGTGCAAAAAAGTCTTTAGTCTTCCTAATTCTTGTAAAAATGTATGTGACAATGTGTAGTCACATACACCAAATATAAGCCAAATTATTTCATCCGGTCCTCTTTCAGTGTTTCCTCAATGTTGATAGCATAGTGGTGGTCCGCCACGGTAAAATGTACAGCGCCACGGTATCAGAAATAGGGCAGACGCACAACAGGGTTTCCGCTATGTACACCGCGCACCACCGCTCCTTCAGCTGTTTAGCTTTAGGGGGGCGTTAATGAGCGAGAAAGTGATAAATATTGGAGAGGACAGAAGAAGAATGGAAGTGAGACTTGGGTGGAAACTTGGGCGAAACGGCGGAGGACTGTTTCTATTCCCGCCTTAGTGGTCCCAGTGCTGTTTGGCTTGTTGAGCATTTAAGACACACAGGACAATAAGTGGTGCTCTGAACAGCTTCCATTAGTATCCCTCATAGACCACTAGCTTGAATGTGTTGAATCTGTGTAGCAGCATGAATGCAAAGCAGGGCGAGACAGCTGAGATAAAAGGACACAAGGCTCTGTAAGCATTCCCTGCGTGTAAATATATTTTTTTAATATAAAAAAAGAGAGTCAAAGTTTACTGTATAAGTGTGTCATCTGGGATCTTCGCAGTAAAAATGTAAAGCCTCTACAGCTGAGTGTGGTGAAGAGGAAAACCCAGTGGAATGGAGAGGTTTTGTCTTTTGTCTGCTTTGGGTGTAGGTGTAAGCGGATGAGTAAATGGACAAAGAGCAGGAAGGATGGAGGAAGGATGCTGGGAGATGATGTCTGGAAAAGCACCAAGAGGGGAAGAGGGGGAGCAGGGGAGTCATAGGTGAAAGGAGAGCGGGAGGAGGGGACAAAAGCCAGAGGAGACTCGTGATTGGATAAATGGGCTGAGAGGAGCGCTGTCGAGGGAGAGGTGCTATCCTATTTTTACACCTCTCCTTCTGGGAGCCCCTATTCTCTCTATCTATCCATCATAATAACAGAAACCCCCCAAACTCACTTGTTTTCTCTTTTTCCTTCCCCTCTCCCTCTTTTCTCTCTATTCTCATGTACATGCAATTCTTCTCGTCTAGATTTCTTTTTCTTTCTTGCGTGGTGTACAAAAGTGAAAAGTCATAAACTCGTAGCGCCGTCTGCTCTACTGAACTCTACTAAACTCAAGTACTGTCATCCTCTCTCTCTCGCCCTAGGGTGAGCAGAGGACAGGACGTCATCACTCACGAAGTCATGGCAACCAAATAAACAACAGGGCGAGTACTAGCTACTTCACTCAATAAGTGATTACCAGCGGCGAAAGCCGCGACATAAAATCTGCACTCACGCCCGTAAAATATGACAGCTACAGTTTATTGGAAAATAGCATTGTGGACACTGAAGTTGATGAATTTACTGTTTATCAGACCCCAGATGAGACAAGAAGCTAACGTTAGCCACACTGCTGTGACGGCCCCTCTGCCTCTGACTCACCGCTGCAGGAGACTGTGTGTATTCCTCCGACACGCTGTATTAACGTTACTGATTTAAAGCAGCCATATTATGCTCATTTTCAGGTTCATAATTGTATTTTAAGGTTTTACCAGAATAGGTTTACATGGTTTAATTTTCAAAAAACACCATATTTTTGTTGTACTGCACCGCTCTCTCTCACTGCTGCAGATCCTCTTTTCAGCTAGTCTCCGTTTTAGCTACAGAGTGAGACCTCTTTTCTTCTTCTTCTGTACTATCTTTGATTGCACTCGCACATGTGCAGTAGCTCAGATGTAGATCATGTCAGCTAGCTAGCTGCATAGACAGTAAAAGAAAGGCTGTTTCTACAACTTCGGTCAGTTACAAGGCAGGATTAGCTGGGAGACTTCTAAATGAAGACGCACATGGAAGTAGTTCTTTTGTAGATTATGGTGAACTTGTGTGTGTTGTAGCAGTGCTTTGCTATTGAGAATGAGGTAGCATGCTAGCGTTAGTATGCTAGCGTTAGCATGCTAGCGTTAGCATTAGCGTTAGCATTAGCGTTAGCATGCTAACGAGCTAATGGTTGCGGTTAGCCTGCTCGTTTCGGCTTGTGACGTCAAGCCGTGTCGATTTTGAACAGCTCACCCAGAGACTGAAGACAGGACACATTCAGAAACTGTATCTCACTCTAAACAGCATGGATGGATTTTTTTCAAAGTTTGTATGTGTGTGGAAGCACCAGAGACACAACATAACACCCCAAATCCCAGAAAAAGTGATTTTTTCATAATATGGGCACTTTAAAACCGTTTTCCAGGTTAGTGGGGGTGCACACCGCTCAAAACCAACATGAAAAATGTAGCTAGTAATGTTCACTCAGCGTTTTGTTTTGTTGTTAAACTGTGTGTAAAATGAGCGGTGCCGTTAAATCACCCTACGGTACCGTCTATTTTCTGGATGGTTTCAAGGTAATGATTAGCTTACATTAGCAGATAAGCCCGTACTCTGACGTCCAACACCCCCCGCTCCCCCCCGGGAGTCAGTATCTACTTACGTATTTCCACTTGACGAACATCAGATCTGCTGGTGCTGGAGCTCCACCATTGCATGGTATCACAATGACCTCTCCATACAGGGCAGTCACATTGTCTGTTCCCCACACTGCAACAAAAAAGGCAACAGACTGTTACTATTAAAAAATAAAATACTGTACTATCACAAGAGCCACTGAAGAGAGCAACAATCCTGACTGCCTGATTCAGTCACAGGTGCGCAACAACAGGGGGAGCTTTTGTCCCGAGTGCTGCCGGTCGGGAGCCTGATCGGCCAAATCTGGGCTGATGAAGTGAGCAATCTGTACTTTCCCCTACCTCGAGTAGTGTTGTGGTGAGCTTCAAACCCCAACCTTCCAATAGAGCTGTGTGTGAGGATCATCTGAGATCATAGGAAACCCAGCAACAACAAAAGTACATGTAAATGGTCTGTATTTATATAGCGCTTTTCTAGTCTTAACGACTACTCAAAGACCTTTAACATAGTACAGGAACCATTCACCATTCACACACATTCATACACTGTGGCCGAGGCTGCCACCTGCTCATCAGATAAACATTCACACACATTTACACTACGATGGCGCAGCATCGAGAGAAACTCTGGGTTCAGTGTCTTGCCCAAGGACACTTCGACACGAAACTGCAGGGCCAGGGATCGCACCACCGGCCTTCCGATTGGTAGGTGAGCGCTCTACCACATGAGCCACAGCCGCCCCAAAGTATGGAAGTGGGAATTTTTATCTGATGAGGAGAAACCTGATGTCTTAGATCGATTGATGTGGCGGCTTTGATCAGTGGTGAGGGCAGGAGGAACAGAGGAGTAAAATACCATATGTGGCCTATACCCCTGTGTACCAAGACTCTGAAAGAGACTGTGGTTAGAATGGGCAGCTCCTCCCAAGTATATTTAGAAATGGATGGGTGTGAACAAAGTGAATAAAGCTACACCACACTATGTTGTCACTCCAAATGTCATGATACCACATTTTAAGCATACCTCCCATTAAGTGTGACGAGGTGGAGCTCAGCGGATCAAGCACAGTTCTCTGTGCACAACCCGAGGAAATGATTTCCTCTGTCCACAACAGTGAGGGAGCACTGAGGTGGAGTAGTTGCTATGGCGGCACAGCCCAGTCATGTGCAACGTGGGAGGAGGGAGCAAAAGGGTGGAGAGAAGATGGATGGATGGAGGTCAGATGAGAGTGGAGTGACACTTAGGTCTTCACGCTCCAACTCTTTCTCTTTGAGCTTTTAGCTAAACAAGCAGAACAAGAAGCGGTGCAGATTCTGGTCATTCCAGAATGATGAGGCCAGAAAATGCACAAGTGCAGCTGCTCACTGACGTGGCTGCTTTTGCTCAAGCCATGCCTCTTTCTCATCTTTTCATACTTCCTCTGTTTCCTCTGCAACTCCAGTTAGACCGCAACAACACAAGAATCCATTTCTATTCAAAGTTGATGCTGTTGACAGTAATCAAGCTGAATATTAAAACAAGCCACAAAAAGCAAAACACAATGCTTTAATTATAAAGCATGGAGTCCTTTTTTTCTAAGATTTTCTAAACAGAGCCAATTTTACCAGCAGCACTATTTCACTATTAAATGTGTTGAGGCTGTAATCGTCAGACTACTTTACATGCTTTTCTTTTCCTTGAAGATAATGTATTTAGTAAATTGGGTTTGATACCTCAAGTGAAGAAAGTCAATGAGAATGAAACTGATACAGTTAAAATACATGCATCTATTTTCTCTCACAATATAACCTGTAACCCCCGTGTAGGTCGTACTCAGCCCTGGAGAAGTGTGCATCCAGCCACCGACAGAATATTCCAGGAATCAGTGATTTTATCACATTCACCAATTAGGCTATTTGAAATCTGTCAGCCTTTGAGTAAAAGTGAGCATATGGCCTACTTATCCTGCAAGATGTACAATGTCCTTCCTTTCCATATGATATAATAAGTAATGTCACTTTTGACTCGTGGTTCTGTTTATTCACAAGCAGAGAATAGCTGACTTTGTTTGAAAGGCTAAAGAAACACATCAGCTGTATGAACTTCCAAACACAAAGTTTCATTGTATATCAAGTATATCATGTACAAAGCTGCTTTCATGTTTAAGCAACCACACACACAATGTGTTACACTAGTTATGGTTTAATGAATACGACTGTTTTCTCCAGTAATGCAAGACACAAGTCACATGGGAATTCAGCTCACAGAGTCAGCTAAATATATCATCTTTGAACACATAACAACAGTTACGGAGAAGTAAACAAACAAATGTCTCAGTGAATCTGAGCTGGATGATAAGAATCTGTTTGCCTGAAAACGTCAGAGTGCACTGGATTTCACACTTACACCAAGGTGACAGTTGCAGTGACTTACAGACAATAGAAAGGAGAAGTGGTGTTAAAATTGTAAAAAAAACTGCATACAAAGACATTATGCATATTTTTCACCGAATAGCATACTAGTAAATATTGCTGGTGAGCGGCATAGCCAAAAAGAGAGAAAATAACAACGTGCAGCACCTCTAAGGCAAGATAAAGACTTGTGTCTAAACCCGCCAGGATTCTGCAGGGGAATAAAGACAAACTGGCTAGAAGAAGAAGAATAAAGCGTGATTTATACTTCTGCGTAAAATCTACGCCGTGGCTACGTACGTATGTAGCCTGACGGGCACCTCTCAAAAAACGGCGACGCGTGTCGTGTCTAGGCAGCGTTGCATTTCCCCTGACTCATTTCCTGGTTCTCAACATGAAATCAATGAGAAGGTTAACTTCTCCTGCTCCAGATTTCCCACCGTGGTCAGAAAACACAGGGGAGACACTTTGTTTCTCTCACTATGACTCTAGAGTCGCTACTCGCTCCGAAGCTAATCGCCGTCACTCTCTCACTTTCTCCCTTACACACTCCCCACGCACGCACACATGCCGGCTCGACACACACACCAACGCACAAGTATAAACATCAGGCCACTTACGTAGGCTACGGCAAAAGCTCTGCGTGGAGCCTCCGCAGAACCATAAATCACGCTTAAAGAAGAATTTAAGGTGTAACTTAACAAATAAAATAAATAAAAAGTTGTAGACAGCAGGCTTTTTTGGTTTACTTTAATGCAAAACACTTGCCCACTTGCTTTTCTCATTTGTCACTCTTCTCCTCATCCCTCCTTAATAAGTGTATTAGAGTTGATTTTTAACAGTCCGCTACATTTGGTAACCGCCTTTCACAAATACAAGCATGCCCCCTCTCTGTCCTGAAGGCATGGTTTTATTGCTAAGGCAGCTTTTATACAATTGCTCTTATCTCACTATTATCCACCAGCAGAACAATGTGTTCCAGGGAAGATGAAAAAGGCCATTCTGGGGTCTCCCCATCCAGCCTTTATCACTATTAAAGTGACACTGCAAAGTTAGTACTTTTGTGGCTTTCGTGACCTTTTTGCACTTTTTAATTTGTCTAAATGCGTACAACTGGGTTTCTTTTCCTCTCACATCGCCTCTGAATGCTCTGTGTTATCAAACTGTAAAGGAGATGTAGACAGCAAAAGCAAAGGAACTGATGTGGATTTTTGACAGTAAAAAGCTTGCTAGTCTTCCAGAATAAAAAAGCTGGAGTGCAAAAACAGCTTTGTTTTTGCACTCCAGAATTTGAAGTGATTTCATGTTGAGCTTATATTCATGTTTACGCAGATGTTTTATGTCCATAACAAAACAACACCTCTCTATGAAGCTTTAATGTTATCAGTTGTAATTATTGTTTTGGCCATGTTACAACACATGGGGAGCAATGAACTAACCACTCACTTTAGCTAATCTGGACAAGACCTAGGGCTGTACGATTAATCGTTAAAAGGCCATGACAACAGCAGCACAGCAGGTATTACAGGTATGTGTGTTTAAGCATGTATGTTTACCCACATGCCTTCACACACACTTTTCTGGTAAAAGAACAAAGGCGTCTACACATTACATATACAGTCAGCCTCATTTATCAACCTATCCCAATGCTGTGTCTGAGCATTCAGGTATAAAAGGGCACATGATCATTTTTCTCTGCTTCCATCAAGCTTGCGGAGAGCAGAGGAAACATTTGCATGTCTGCTGTTGCGTCGATATCTGCAATAATAGAAGGGTTATTGCTCCTTCAGACGAGGAGTTGATAAACATGCATTAGCATACCAACACATCCACTTGTCTCTACTCTGGAGCATTATGCGAAAAGCTTGACATTGCTATGATGGCTGGACAGTTCCCCTTTCACAGAGAAATGTAAATTATATTAATGCTGTGTTAGTGTCAGATGGTGTAAAATTACAGTGGCCCTAAATGCCCAAGGGAAGTAGTGTGAAAAATACCTGCCACAGTGCAAAAATGTACATTTTCTCTGCCAGAGCAGCACATAATGAGAGATAATAGAGACCATCATCCTTACACAGGTACACTGCATGGTTTTAGTTTTCCAGTTGAGCATGTGAAGCCAACTGAAGGTGGAGATGTCTCTGCACTTCCGGTCTAATATGGGATACACTATTCAACGGGGGCAACGACTTCTACACAACACTGGCAAAGAAACCTGAAACCTCCAGTGCAGAGCGTCAGTACAGAGGAAAAACACACTGTCATCGTAGCTGTCATTCCCTGCCAGTTACAAGCTAGCAAGCTAACAAACAACATGAACAAGTCATAGATGCTAACTACACTATGCATTCTGATACGTCTGCTGGTCGCCAAACAGACTCCTCATCAATCTGACTAACACGGAGTTCAGACAGGACGCTGAAACCGTAGTTGAAGATTGTGAGCTCGCAGAGGAGGGAAGATATAGAGACAAACCCCATAAATTAGGGGTGGGAAAAATAATCGATTCTTAGATGCATCGCGGTTCTTTCTAGAACGATTCAATGCAATGTTGATTTTTATTTAAAACTTACTGTCTCCAGACAAGTACAAATCACAAAACAGAGTGACTGAAAGAGGATGGGATAATGACAACAATTCAGAGTTTAGGCAAGAGTGCAGAAAAAAAACACACAAAAACGGCCAAAAGGAAAAAATAATCCGCTTTGTCTAGGAAGTAATTAGAAAACTCTGAATAGCAAACTCAGATTTATATGTATATTTTTAAAAATCACGCATGGAAATGTACATAAAAAAATTGTCGCGTCAAGATGCTTTCGAGATGCATCGATAATCGGTTTAGAATTGAATCGTTGGCCTCTGAATCGGAATCGAATCGTGAGGTGCCAAGAGATTGCCACCCCTACCTTAAATCTGTAAAAAGAAAAAGAAACACTATGCGCATGATATAAGCTGGCCACATGATCCACCAAACGAGTATGTGAGTGAGCCAGAGAGAGATAGTGTTTGCCTGTGTCTGTATGAGTCATCAGAAGGGTTTCTGCCATGGCAGTGATCAAAGGCAGACTGAAAGTCAGACTGTAGGCTGGCTAAAAAAGGAAGCTTGGTTGGGGGGGAGCAGTGATACGGCTGTATGTTGACTCTGTGTACGCAGGTAGGAGGAGATGTTTATACTTAACCCACACATTGACTGTCGCCAGATATGTACCACAGACAGGCCTCACACCTCTTTCCCACCTAGTGCTATAATATGTGTCCTCAGTGATGGCACTGCTGTTGTAAAGAGCAACAACACATACAATACAATACGTGGCTGGACAAAGAATATTTAAAGGGGTACTCCAGTGAATTAGTATAGACGCTAAGACAAAAATCACTACCTGGTAGATAACAGACCTGGAGATATATGAAATCTACAAAGTTGTTTATTCTGTTATTATTTTCACCCGTAACTGTAACGTTTAAAGACATATAGTTAAATACCTCTGTATTTAACTATCCAGATAGGTCCAACCTATCTGTGGTCTCTGCTGTGTCTATTTTCTGTACTTTGTTGCTTTGGTAGCATCTTTGATAAACCAAATCTAACGTCATAAACAGGAACATCCCAACAGGTAAACAGGCTTCTTAAGACACAGTGGCTTCTACTGGCGGTTGAGTGAAGGGTGTTACCCCCGAAAGAGCACCGACCCTGGAGGGAACATCTCCCCTCTACTTCCCAGCCATGGTCTGGGAGCCCAAAACAGGAAAGCTGTAACAAGCAATACTGGGAGCCAAGCAATTTATATTTATTGAATTGTAGAATATATCCTTAAATTAGCATGAAGTCAAGTAAATACCTTAACACTACATGTTGCAGTTACAGTATGTAAGAGTGAAAACTAGTTAGCAAGCAAGAAGTTTAGCTAAATGTATTAAATAAATGGTAGAATAACTAATTTAAAAGTAATGACAACAGTTTGAAAGATTAGCTGAAGTAATAGAGAAACGGTTCAAATATCTAAAAGTTGAAATAGTTAGCTAACGGTTGAAATGGTTAGCGGCACACTGAGTATTAGCCAATCAGAGACAGAGTAGGGCGGGTCTTCTAATGGCTGTGAAATAGGTAATTTGGCATGCGGATTGGAACATTTCCAAAAAAACTTGTGTGTGCATAAGGTTGCTGACCCCTGGCTTAGAGTAACGTTAATGGATAAATGGTTGAAACATTTAGCTTCACTGCAAGACGTAGTAGTAATTAGCTGACCAAACGACCTTCAATATTAACAGTTCAATTGAGGAAACAAATAATAATATCCACTTTTATATTAATGAGGAGTATTATATGTAGAACATACATTGGGAATTGATGAAGGGGTACGTGAGTTCATCTGACAGGGCTGCAGGGGACCTCAGACCTGCGTTGTAACTTTTTGACCCGCTTTAGCTCGTGACATTTTCTAGTAAGCTGAACCTGCCCAGCAGCAATGTTATGTGTTTAAAAATGTGTGTGTAACAAAGCCACCAAGATAACTGGCTAACAACATAGTCTTTGAGACGTTGGCCTCTTAGTAGTAGTAGAAATAATTGGAAGATGAATGTAGTTTATTGGAGAGTGCAAAAGGGGCACTTTGACTTTGTCCTCTCTACTCATTTATTTGATAACATTAAAGAAATGTATGTAACAGAAACTGCAGTTGCATGCAAGCATAAAGAGAACCTAAAGTTTAAATAAACCATGAGTGAGTTATTATTAAAGATGGCTCTGAATTAGTGATCAAATCAATTTCTGTACTTTCAGCTTTTTAATATATTGAAATATGTGATCTGGGGCCGACCACTTCCTCTGGTTGAAATTACTAAATGTACCCATCTTCTTTCTCATGCCAGTATAGCCAAATAAAAGTATCAAACCACATTACATCTACTCTGTTAAAAATCTTTTAAGATTGTCCCATCCACATTTTCAATGCTTCCTGCGCCCATATCTAATACTGATGAGAACTTACTGTACACCCTGTCATAGGTACAGTATGGCTTCTCCACAGGTCAAACCAATCCCCATGGCAATACTGATTTTTAATCATAAGTATGTCAACTAGCTATACATTCCCAAGAACCAAGCTCTCTATCTTGCTCCTCTTCACTGCTCTTGGTGCTGGTTTCCAATTCGTAAGCATATTAACAGGGAGACTGATGACCTTAAATTTCTCTCTTGGGCATACCCAGTCTTAATGTCCAATGCTTTAAATACATAAAGCCCATTAGACACACAAATAGAGGTTTCTCATGGACCAAGGCAGAATCATTAGCACCAGTGAGAAACAGCTTTAAAGCACAATCTTAGGGAAGTATACTGTAACCTAGGCATGTCCTGTATGTCAAGATGTGGACACATGTATGGCATGAGACTACAGCACACCGTCTGCCAGGGAAAGGGATTTAATTGCCACTAGGCACTTAACTACCACATAGATCGCCACTGCCAAGACTCCTACTCACCAACGCCAGATCGTTCACACACAAAATGGATATATATGCTACAAATACACACGGAACTGCTGCTTGTTGATTATCACGGAAGCCGGGCTGAACACACTCACTCAGCAGCTAGCAGCTAACAGGGTAGGTCAATTTAAACAATGTCTGAGTTGAAAACGCATCTTATTGTCACGTAAGGGCCCTGTTTCACAGACATTTTAATTGTATTTTGTGTCTGTTAAGAGGCACAAAGGCACTCTTTATGATATGCCCCCAAAATTGCCGTTTTAGCTCACTGGGAGCTCTGGGCATTAGCTGCAGCAACTCCAGTTTGCTAGGACCGATTCGGCTCATTTTTTTTTTTTTGCTATCGACATAACTAACATAATTATAGCGATCAAGAATAAAGTAAAGATTGGTCGGAGTTCTCCTTTAAGGATTAATTTATGAAAAACAAACTTCACTGGATAACAAAACAATTAAAATATGTAAGGAAGGAGGGAAATGGTAAATATACAAATCTATTACAATCTGGGATGTTGCAGTGTTCTGCATAGCAGAGGAGAAAACCTAAATAGTGACTCTAGCTGAACAATACAGCTTCACTGCACTGAGCCCTCGACCCCACCATCAACACAGTGGGGAAAATAACCGGCTGGCACTTACTGCAGTTACACATAATAGTCCACACCTGGTGAAAATGCAGCCGTGCCGCCCTCCTTGCCGAAAATCAGAAATAGAAGCTGTAATCTTATTTCGGGGGCTGTAATTAAAAAAACAAGCCAGTGTTCCGGGGCAAGAAAGTGTAAGTGAGATGGTAATTAGCTCCAGCCTGATCCATGGATCAGATTAAGGCCGGTCTCCAGCACATTAGTGCTGTGTCAGTGAGGGGAGACATTTGATCCCACTGTTTACATTTTAATTTGAGCTTTTTTGGCAAACGTAAGGCTAAATCTCAATAAAAAGACCGCCTTCCCCTTCTCCAAAATAAATCCTCCTCTTAGCATTCTACTTTTGATCATTCAAATGCATCCCCATCCCAGAAAGACAGAGTGGCATACCAATAAGATGATCTGCAAGAGAGGGTGAGATGAATTATTCTTACTTATCAAACGACCAGCATAAGGAATGAAAACATCTTCAATCTTGGCTGTCATGATGATGTGAAATATATCTGAATTCAACAGCTATAAAGAATTCAATCTTTTACACAAACCTGTAATCCTTTTTTTTTCATTCTCGATTGCCTTTCTTTTCCCTCGAGATGCTTACATGTTTCCTTCTAAGGGATGCTGGGTTACAACCTGAGGGATTTGGGATGATTCTCAGAGGTAAATGATGGATACAATGTCAGCACTTAAATAGGACAGTCCTGTACCATCTGCAGGGTTCCTCACCCCAGTGTAAAACTACACCTCTGGAGTCCTGCAGCCAAGCTGTTAGGGTCAATGTCAGTAATGGGTTGGGTTGCTGGCACTTAACAGATCATTTGTTGCCAGCATAAACGGCAATCAAGAAGCCATTTGTACATCAATGCCTGTCAATATCTACCAGGAGCACCATCTGTATCAGGCTGAGGCAAAGCTAAAGGGAATACATTCAAGTTGGTAGTCTGGATTTATGTCAATATATACCTCGTACATAGTCTCACATTACCAACCATCATTTGTTATGCCTTACATGACATCAATCTGCCTGCAGACACAAACAGTACCCACAATGATCATAAAAGATGAATATTTTATTTCATGATTGTTACCATTAGGTTGTGCTCATTCTGGTTCTCTCATAAAGACAAAAATACATGTTCAGATCATAGTCAAGGGAACATCCCGGATCACACGCTTTTGCATTTAGGATTCTACTTTAAGAACATGCTGTCACAGATTTGTGGTTTGAAAAAAAAAGGTAATGTTTATGGAAAAAAACAGAGGAATGACTTTTTTTGGTGAACTTTTCCTTTGTGCTGTTTCTGAGTCTTGAAAACTGTCCCAGTAACCGCACAAAACCCAGTCAGCTTCAAAACCCAGTCAGGCTTCTGTGATTAGCCTGACAACAATTATTTGACTCCTGCACAACAATGCGTGCAGGAGGTTTGAACACAAATGAGCCACTCTGAAGGGAGAAGCTGGTACTCATTGTGGAGGACATGGGTGGGGTCTGAAATTATCTATGGGGTGGATAAATACAATTTCAAGAATTCAATCAGACATTTCATCTGTTTGTAAAATAAAGTGCTTTACATCTGAGCTTCACATTACAAAAAAATACTACATTCTTTATGACTGTGTGTGTGTGTGTGTGTGTGTGTGTGTGTGTCAAATGAGGGAGCTGCAGATGTTTATAAATGCTATAAAAGTAATTATATATATATATGGAACAACAGAGCTACAGAGGTGGCGGTGCGACCTTTGCTCTGACACTTGTAATAAAATCATGTTTTAAAACGAGCAGGGTGTGGCAGATGCTAATTCTAGTAGCTGCCTGTAGGATAGGCTCACTTAGGTTTGTTCAGAGGCCAAACATGCCTGAGTACACTTAGGAACTGCACAAAAGGGAGCCCAGACAGTCTTAAAATGCATTTTGTTTAGTTTTGCATTATTCTAATCTGTCCTAGCACTGCCACTACAGAAACCCATAGGGTTCCTTTTGGCAAGACAACTCAGGTTTTATGACATGCAGTATGGAAAATAAATCTGCTAACAGTCAGTATGGCTTCTTGTTACCAACTGGATTTGAAGATGAAGGGCCAGTGACTTGTGGTGTGGAGGTCAGAACAGGGCTGCTGAGTCCCAGTGGATTCCTCTGTCTGAGTTTAAATTACTATCTATGACCACTAGCATGCAGAGGGCAGACATAGTGCATTCCTGCCTGCTCTGTCTTTCTCACGCACACATGTATACTAAGCTTTGAAATGATGCCATGCACCTTGAAATCTTGAAATGCTGTCATTGATTTACAGGAGCAGTTTTTATAGCACTGCACTCCTCTAGCCTTATACTAATCCAGTTAAAAAAAAGTTTTATGATGATAAAGAGGCGTTGTTTACATCATATGCTGTGCTGTGTATTTGTATTTGTGTTACTACATTATCTGGGTCACATGACAGTGATATAACCAAAATATGTATCCTGGAATTCACTCAAAACTTTAATTTGTTTGAAAAAGTAATGAATAAATTAATATTTTTTAAATTTGACTGAAAGAGACAATTATATTGTTAATTGCAATTATTTTTAACACAATTAATTGTACAGCAGTATCTGGAATTGTTACAAGCCTAGTTTAAACCTAACCAACCTGTGCATGGACTCACTTCATTTTCTGAGACTATAGAGGGTGCTGTAATGGTCATGAATGGCTTCCTCCCGTTCTATTATTCCCTCCATTTATCCCTCGCAAAGCTAAATGATAGACTACCACTGAAACATCACTGAGTAGAGCAGCACGTTCTGTCTCATTATTACAGATTGTTATAGATTGGGCTAATTAGCAGTTGTTAGTAGGCTTAGTGTAGCAACCCCCACCGCCAACATACACACACACACACACACACACACACACACACACACACACACACACACACTTGTTTCACTATCTTTGTGGGGACCCGTCATTGACATAATGCATTCCCTAGTCCCTTACCCTAACCTTAACTATCACAACTAAATGCCTAACCTTAACCCTTACCCTCACCCTAACCATAACCTAATTCTAACCCTAATCCTAAAACCAAGTCTTAACCCTCAAACAGCCCTTTAACCTTATGGGGTCCAGCATTTTGGGCCCCACAAGGCTGTGCAGACCCCACAAGTATACTGTATTCCCCGGTTTTTGGACCCCACAAATATAGTAAAACAAGCACACACACACACACACACACACACACAGACACATGCAGAACCTCCATTTCATGAGCTTAGATAGTGAACATTTAGAGAAGACGAGATAAAAGGCAGGCTTCTTTAAAACACACTTATGTACTCATAAGTGTGTTTTAAAGGAGTCTGCCTTTTATCTTGTGCAAAGCCTTAAGGCGCTGCACCAACTATTGGCCCAGAGTTTGGCCTTTTGGTTGTTATATTGTATGTGGTTAGTATTCCACAATATGTGAGAAGTTGACCAGTATCAGGGATTGCTGTGTTTGAACACGTTTGGTATGCAGTATGTTATATGCCAGGAGGATGTTGGCTGGGATGCTGTTTAATGACAAAAACATCCACTAAATAGGAAAAGGGTATTTTACAATAACTTGGAATGCATCACAAGGCTTACCAGTTTCAAGTGAATGCACCACTGCAGACTGTTATGTCCCAGTGTTGGATTCCTCTACAGTGAAATACAGTCACATTTTACACCGTTTAACGTTAGCTGTCCGCATTTTAACCAAGGGGTTAAGCCTCTCTCCACAACGCGTACCTCCTATGGCACCATTTTGATGCTAACAAGCACTCATCCCCTGTTAGCATCCCATTGACTGCCATTCGTTTTGACGTCACTTTGACGGTGAATAACTTTACAGCGTCACGTGCAGGCGCAGCGATGCTTCTGGAGCATCAGAGAGCAGCGCAGGCATTTCAGTGGCACCGAAATGACGCACCAAAATCCGCATTGCTATTCCAGTTGATACCAGTCGTTTTGGCGTTTTGGTGCCATATTAGCACTGGGTTTCAGTACACAGCCCAAATGGGAGGGAAACTCCTGATTTTTATAAAATGCATCCACATTTTGGCAAATTCCATGATATTGTGCATCAATCAATCATAGGGACCTAGTTTTTTCTTGCAGTTACACGAGGCTGTGATTGTGATAATGATCATGACCCCAGTGTCCTTATAGAGTGGTACTTATGTCTGATAACACCCTCTAAGTAGCCCTGCAGGACAATGCAAACTGAACTGAGGTTGACAATGGAGCAGAATCCACTTTGTTATGCCCACCATATCTCTTCCTCCTTTTCCTCCCACACCAACAGTGGAAAAACACACTGCTTTTTGAGAGAAAGGGAATGGGAGACAAAGAGAGAGAGAGAGGGTCTGGGTACATTGCCAGATGGCATGCCTATCAAATGGCCCTGAGAATCCAACACACAACCATGTTCCCACAGTTAATGTGCTAAAAAAGACAAATACTTACATAAGCCCTAGCTTCAGATGCACGAAATAAGAAGAATAAGAAGAGAGGGTTCAGCTCTAACATCCATTCAAACACACACAGACACGGCTTCTTTTGCAGATAGGTTTAGGGTTTAGGGTTGGCACTTCACCTGGACACTGACTGAGCATTAAGTTGTTTCGGAAAAGCTCACCCCCTGAAAGATTCTCCCAACACTGCAGGCGTTACAGCACAGCCCTGTCATTATCCAGCTGCCTCTTACCCTCCCTCCTGCTTCAGTCCACCCTACTCCTTTGTCTCTCCTGTCTGTTTTAGACCAAGTTTGAGAGCCTGAATGAGTGCTTTGATCCAGCCCTAATCCCTGCCTTGCTGCTTGAGAACTTTACAGTTGAGAACAATTTGACTGACAGTTCATAATCCATGCACACACACACACACACACACACACACACACACACACACACACACACACACACACACACACACACACACGTCAGTACCTGCCTTGTCCTCACCCCCCATTAATCAAAATCAAAAGTCCTGCACAAAACAATATTGCTTTTCACTGGTGTGTGGTTTAGAGGCAGCTGGACAGCCAGACAAGACGGGGAGAAGGGAGCGCTCTGTGTTTGCTTTTGCCTTCGGTACAGAAAAGTAGACCTGGCTCACTGCATTGACACACACAGTGCTGAGTTAGCATTCCCCTGGGCCTACCTAGATAACATTATTTTGACACACATAACCGGGCATGAATCCACGCATACACGCCTCAGTTGTTTTCTGTTAGTTCTGTTAGTGTGTGTGGAAGGGGATGCAGGAGGTCTCCTTATCTATACAAAGTCACTGAAATGTCAATGTACCGCCTGTCTCAATGTACCAGACATGAACAAAGGGACAGATATGTCAGAACTATTGTTTATAAGCCCTAACATAATACAGCTGAAATATAGCAAGCCATCAGTACCTGCGCTTAAGCAATGAAGGCACATAAAGCTCTTTTGTTTCTCACATGAGTGCCATGGACATGAACAGGAATGCCAGGGAGGACATGGCCTTGACTCGATGCTACATTCAGGCAGAGCAAGAAAAACAGCACTCCTCTGCTACAAATCATCATAGACAACAGGACTGGAGGCCACACATGTTTCAAGTGTTTTCATTCCTACATCAGCTACTATTGTTTAAGATCAGATTCCCTTCGTTCCTATAAACACCTGTCACGCCCAAACACTCCTGGCATTCCCAAAGGAAACAAGACATGGGTTACCTTGGTCCGGGAGACAATGTTTTAAACTACATTTTGAAATCTTCAGTTGTTTTCAAATTTGTATCTAACTAAAGATATGCTTGGCATTCTGTTACAATTCAATTGTTAATGTGACACCAACATATGTGTGCTCACATCTGTTTTTTTTTTTTTTTTGTTTAACGTGTATAATCAGCATGTACATATTAGCCATCGTTTTAAGAGTTATGTTATACTATTATTTTGGGTTATGGGATACATTATACTGTTTTAATCTGCACTAAAGAGAAACACGTTGTTAGAGGAGTCCTGTTTTATTTGGCTAGCAAGGAGGCGGAATGTTATAGTGCTTACCCACTGCTAGTACCAGCTCTACTCTACTCGGCTCGACCGCGGTGCCCCGTCAGGGTTTCCCGCAGCACTTTGCAGTTAAGGTGGCCGCCTTAACAACACACGCATGCCGCCTTAACTAAGTCTTCAAAAAAAAAAAAAAAAAATCTGCCGTGTTACTCTGTCCTGTTTGAGTGGCTGTAATGTACTGTCGCATCAACACAGTCTGTAGGAAACAAGGTAACGGCGAGTTGTAAAGATACCACCAATCACAACGGAAAGAGCATTTGCTGGCGGTCATTTATTCACATTTAAAGGGATAAATCGCCATTTCACCGTCGCGTGCGCATCGTAGTTTGTCAACAAATGTGCGGCCAGCTGGGGCGTGCCCGGGCAGAGACGGGGTGAGTGGACTAATCGGAGCGTTGGCATATTGCCATATGCCAACGCTACCACCCCCAACCTACCACCTTAACTCAAAGGTGTGTTGTTTTTTACTCTCGGCAAGATTTTGTTTCAAAAGAAGCTGGAGGCAGCAAAAAAAAAACACCGCTGGCTAAACTATTTAAAAATGGCGGGTTTGTTCAGGACACCCCCGTATGTCGCTATAGCAATGATGACGCAGTGATTGGTGACGATTCTCTCTGACCAATCAGGAGTCTGCAAGTTTTCATGTCACCTCTCACCTCGCTTGGAACCTCGACAGAGGTGATGCTAAAAAAAGGTACCCGTTAGCAGATACCAGGTACTTTTTTTCGTAATGGAAAACCAAAAAAGGCGAGTGGAGTCGAGGCGAGTCGAGCAGGTACCATGTAAAGGAAAAACGCCATTAGTGTTCACGCTAGTTGCTGCGGGAACTGATAAGAGAGCGGCACCCCCACTGTTTTCTTAGAAACAATCTGGAAACACAGAACCGGCCGCATCTTTATTGCTTCTGTTGTTGTTTGTTCTTTCATACAGGTTAGTGAATTGTAACCTGAAGTGTAACCCATCTATTGACTTCATAAGGCCAGGCTTATTAATGTGACCACTTGATATACAAAGTGTTTATAATGGTTTTAACATGTTTAAAACAGTAAAAGTCATACCGTCATAGCGGAGCGGTAAAAGGATGGCTCGCGCACTGAACACTGAATGTTTCTATTGTTTGTTAGCTAAGATTATGTAGTGAATATGCACTTTGTTAGATTGAAGGATTGAAAATAGTTAGCTGAATGTTGGTTTTATTATTACCTAAGTCTGTTTACTGTTAAATATGGGGTTAAATATATTTCACTAACCTGTCGTCATTGCAGAATGTCTACTTTGCCATATTAAAAGGGCAGTGTGCACTATTCCTGACACTACATATGAATAGTAGTGTTTTAAACAGTTATATACTGTAATAAATAGAGGTTTAGTTTAGTTACTAAAGATGTTGAGTGAATGTGTTTATCACAGCAACAGACCAAAGTAAAGTGTGTGTGTTTTATTGTAACTGTGAAATAATGTGACGTAGAACAGAAATGTGTTAGGTTTACATAATTTAACTGAAATAAATAGAAGAGAAATGTTGTTTAAAGGATTTAACTGAAGTGTGTGAAAGACAAATGTTATGTTTACAAGTGTTTAAAGAAGTTATGACATGATTTTGAGTGGTTTAATAAAACAACCAGAGAAACAATCTGAAAACACACAGAACCAGCCACATCTTTATTGCTTATTGTTTGTTCCTGCTTTCATACAGGGAAATTATCATCTGTTCACTGGGTATCAGCAATTTCCCAGGCTGACTTTTTTTGTTAAAGGCCAGATTTTACATGGACGATGTAACCTCTAAGTAAGCCGTCAAAGGTATTTTTTTAATCAATTCAAAATCTAATTTGCTTCAAACAATTGGAGCATCTTGTTTCCAGTGAGTATGAACTTCATTTACTTGTCTTCAGGCTTGGTGATTTGATCTACCTAAAGTTCCATGAGTTGTCTGTAAAAAGCTTGTGCTGAAGGTCTAGTCCTTACTAGACCTTCAGCATAAGCTTGGCTATGTCATTATATATTTACAATAGGGCTGCACGATATTGGAAAAAAATGACATTGTTTGATTAATTGATCAACATTGATTGTTGTATCAGATACAGACTTCTCTAGATTAGTGTTACGTGTCCAGTTTCGCGACTCCGAACTGTAGTTGGGACAGACCCTTGTTTCTTGAGGCTAACTCAGTTCGCTTTAGCCTGGCTAAAGGCTAAAGGCGGTAAATAGCTTTTAGTCTTCGTTGAAGAATGGTCAGGAGATGTCGTGACAACGTTGCATTAATCAGGTGCATTATTTCTTCTTTGTAGCGAACATAAAACACTAACTACTGTATTTTCACTACCCGTGGAAAAGCATGCACTTCACTTTGTCTGCGGCAGCTGCTGCTTACCGTTCTTCTCTACACACACATTACTTCCCATAACAAACCCCGCCAGTCTACGTCACAAACACACATTACCCACATGATCACCTGTCTTAAAGGGGAAGGGTCTGCTGGTAACATTAGTCATGGAAAATGAGAACCGTACAAGTTTTCCTTTTGTATCAAGCAGCAAAAAAGTTGTAGCATTTCTATCACATGTCCTGCGATTTTACTATTGCACATGAGCACATTGCAATGTCAATATATCGTGCAAATCTAATTTGCACTGCCTTATTTTATCCATATTTTATGTTTTGGCATTCTTGCCCTGCACTGTTTTGTGAGTGTGGTTATCTTCTCAAAAGTATTTCAGAAACTTTCTCAAATACAAAACTATTCATGAAATGTGAGAATATGGATGCATCGACTGCTCTATCAAACCATAAAATGCTTTGTTGTATGCTCGTTTTTCATTTTCCTTTGACAAATGACATATAAACATGGTCAAACTTTCCATTGTACTTTCACCCAAGTGAACATTTACACCAGTAATTAAATTTGACTTCAGTGAGAGAAAATACTATTCCTTGAAAAGGAAGCCGTGGCCAAAGGAAACACAGCCCTTACCATTCTGCTAGAGAAAAGGTGCTGTGTAGTTTGCTGATAAAGGACGGACATTGGCTATGCAAATATAGACTATGTTTACACACACACACACACACACACACACACACACACACACACACACACACACACACACACACTCTGTTGGAAGATAACATGTTCAACAGGTGGCTGGGAGCAAAACAGACCCTTTTCTCTCTCTCTCTCTCTCCAACCATGAGTCCAAATGGATAAAATATGTCATGGAGGTCAAACAAACTCTTCTCCCTGTGTGTGGGAGGCGAGGGGGGGGGGGGGTCCTAAGGTCTGAGGAGGCGGGCTATTTATGTCTCAGCCATGACAGGGAGAAAGAGAGATTGATTAAGGGATGCCCATGGCTTTAAGTAAAACCAGAACAAAAGGTGTATGTAATAAAAAACTAATTGACCCAAGCACAAAATGGTAGGCTGAAGACAATGAGACTCCTTCTGAGAAGTGGGAGACATTTAGAAAATAACATAAACTTCAAATTCAAGTGTAAAATGATTTTAGCATCTGGGCATTGAAAGTAGAGTTGTTCCAATACCATTACCAGTATCATATTATTGCTTGCACAAGTTAAGCAAACTAATTGTTTGATATAAAAGAGATAACAATTTCTTTTTTATTATTATTATTATAAATCAGTTTTATTTTCACAATTAAGCTCATATTTATGTTCCAGCTGGCATTTCAACATATTTCATTTATCATATTTCATCATCTAGTGTTGGTGTCAATTAAACGGAAAACAATATTTTTTGTGTGGAAACCAAACCCCTCCTGGGAAAAAAATATTTGTTAATGCTATCAGCTGCTTATTACTACTAACCAGTACTGAGGACTTTTTTTCTGAGACAAACTTGATGTGGAAGTGATTCTGTTGGTGCTGATGTTCAGCAAGAGTCCACTGTTTTTAAATCACATGAAATGTGCAGTCAAAGGCCACATTTTTTGTGTTTTGGAACAGTCTAACTCAGGGCAGATCACTTCGGGGGGGGGGGGGAACGTTCCTTGCATCTGAAAGAACAAAGAACTGCAGACTGTTGAAAACCTCAGCTGCTACTTTTCCTTCTGCCTCTCCCAGGGGACCATATGTTATTGCTGGTCTACTCCCAAAGCGAAACACACACTTCATATAAATTTCCTAATCAGCTGCAACTTGGCCTCTGTGTGCCCCTATATGAGGTGCCCTGTAGTAGGAGTTGAAGATGGAAAGGCAAATACCCTTGAGAATTCATTCTCTTTGGAAAAATGCCCCTGTGCTGCTTCAGCAGGCTGCAGAGGCACCAGCATGTCTGGAGGGCAACGTTATGCTCGCCAGTGGAGGTAAATAAACCTTTGTGCCTGTCATTACTCACTAACCCCCTAATTGGCCAAAAAACAATGGGCACTGCGCGCATTTGTTTTTTCTACGCTCAGGAGACAGCAGTCTGAGAGATGAGCACGGCAATTAAGAGTGGCGAAGAAACGTTGACCTTCAGCAGATGCCCTGTCATTGTGCCAGTTAGTGTGCATTCATAAAGGGTGACCAGCCAGTTGAAGAAAGTGAATTAAACGGTTGCCTACTCAGCGGAGGTCCATTACCAGAAACAGAGTCAACTCGTGGCCTCTCTCCATGCTTATCAGATTGGGTATTAATGGACACATTCTGTCAAGTGATGCTCTCCAGCAAATGGTTAAGAAACGTCCATCAGCAGCTAAATGCTCAGGCACTCCAAGCTTGGCAGACATGGAGGATAGAGACACTAAACAGAGCTGTGAATGGGAACTTTATCACGACGAGGTCTGTGGATGGTTACTGTATCTAGAAAAGACAAATCCACCCTAGAAATCCCATCAACCCATGAAACAGGACTATCTCAGCCTTATCTGGGAACTATGTACAAAGTAGATATCAAAAGGATTATCCATCACCAATCCACCAATACTATGGAAAAGATTTCCTAACAAGAGTCAAATTCATATAAACGCTGTTTGTGGGATGCTGACATTTAAGAGAAAATGTAAGAAGTAACTCTGGGTTTGCTTGAACCTTTGGCTCACCTATAATGGACTGGAAAACTAAAAAACATGTGCCTGGTTGTTTTCCTCTTTTCAGAGACATAAAACACTTTCCTTGTTTTCATTACTGAGTGATTTATATGCTTTTTTATCACAACCACTGACATCAAGAGAAGCGGATGTAGGTGTATTGTTTATGATTGAGTTTCCCAGGTGTTAAACAGGTCAACCCTGCATGAGGCCCCACTCAGGAGTTATCCTCTTTGCATTGGCTCCTCCCTCTGCCTCCCTCATTCTGCTCTTCCTCCAAACATGACAACAAGGCAGCAGTCATCATGAGCCTTATCTCTTTGCTTCAAAAGGAGAACCCGGAAACAATGGGTGACATCTGGGGAGTATATTTGCCTGTGTGCCTTATTTAATGAGGTATTGGCCCTCTTTAACAATGTTTTCTTAACCTAAAACAAAAACAAAAATTTGTAACTTTATTTTAGCTTTAGATATATTTTATCATCTGTTCAAAAGATTCAAGAGGCAGAAAAAACTTTTTTTGCAGTATTGAAGGGGTCTTCATTGACTGTGAATTAAGAAGGCCTAACTTAATTTTCAATGTAACAAGTGGCACTGTGCAGCTTATCACATATAAAAATCTGACTTTATTTATTTAAGATTTAAGATAGCAGACAGGGGATACAACAAATCTCAAGAAGGAAAGATTTTAGATTCCTAATCACAGTGTAAACACAGGACTTGGATATACATACACACACACACACACACATACATACATACATACATATATATATATATATATATATATATATATACATGGTGTGAATATACAGTAGATTTGGGACGTTCTCTGAAAACAGTGATAACTACCTCTGTCTCTCTCTGTGTCTCCACTGTCCCTATCAAATAAAGGAAAAGTCCTTTGGGAAGGCCATTGGGAATTGTGAAGATGTGCATTGCCAGGTGAAACTGTGCTCACATAATCCACATCCTGCTCCAGCCTGGATAAAATTCTCACTTGATTTAACGAGTTCCCACTGACAGCAAATACTCATTTAATTGTCAGTGTAAATGAACTGAAAAACCGGAGGTGGGGTCTACTCCCTTTAGGACTCTGTTCAGTCTTCCAAAAACGAGTTGGAATTTTGCCTTTGAGCACTCAGCAGTTTTGTTTCTACGATCAGCTCTTTAAGACCTCTACAAGTTTGAACTTGACGAAACACTATTTAGAATCTTCAGGCAAAAAAGAACAGACTGTTCTACTCAATATGACCATATATACAGTATATATATATATATATATATATATATATATATACTCATCATTCGTTCGGGTTGCCACATTCATGAATTCAGAATTCATGTCATGACACAGTTTGTATTTGGAGCAAGACTTCAAATGAGACTGAAATGGATAAGATTACTTAGCTCCCCGGGCTATCTATATCTAGCATCAACACAGTCAACAAGCCTATCAGGCCAACATCAGGCTTCTTGATTGCACCAAAGCTCCTCTCTTCAAAGCTGCATGTCACAGTTCAAGCCTCGAGAGCGAAAGAGAGGTAGAGAGGGAGAACAAAACTGAAAAGCCTCAAATTATTTATCCTGTGTTTTGGGCTTATTAGCATATCACAGTTTGTTCTTCTTCTGTGGATGGAAGCAATCTTTTCTAACTTTAAATATTTGAAATGACAGTTCTGTCACCATCCTCCTCACTGTGCATCGCCTTCAGCAGTTCTGAGGAAGATACACCAAAGGTAGATAATGTGAAAAGGAACAAACTCAGTCGTGGAAGGATAAAACAAATGTACCAACCCACGATCACACCCTCTATGGGATGGACAACTTGACAGGTAAATTGCTTCATCTCAACAAAGCACCCAGAGTTTTGAAGCACAAATTATTGATGGGTCTAAACAAAATCAGCAGTTTTGTCATTTTATTTATCAGTCTATTATACACCAAATGTATGGGGAAATGGGGTCTAGGTTGGGAAAAAAAATTACCCTTTAAGTGGCAGTAGTGTCTCCACGTTCACATTATTGTGTTAGTGACAACAAGTCCATGTTGACAGAATTTTATTCCAAGTAAGGTGACTGGTGCTATTGTACAGACAGCGGGAACGAGAGGATGTGAACACAATGCAAAATAGTAGCTGTGAATGGCTGCCCTTCAGTAAAGGGGAGAGAGGTATACTGTACTGACACACGGGACGAGATAGACAAGAGAGAGCTATAGAAAGCCAAAGCAGAGGCAAAGAGACGGTCTTGAAGGGAGTCGGGGCTGGAGATCATTCAATTCCTAAGTGGCCTCAGGTGTATTTTTTTACTAGTCTTAGACTTTATTAGTTGCTGTATATGTCAACAAGAGAAAGGAAGGCACAAGCTACACCTTTACACTGTAGCTGTGTTGGCTGCCTAATAAATGAGGAAAGGGGTGCCTCTTCTCTCACAGCCTTATCTTTTACTTGGGTATACAAGGGATGCTAATTTGGTCTGTTTTTTTACCGATAGCTGACCTTCGTTAACTGAAAAAAAGAGAGCCTAAAATGCAACTTGCAAGTTATCTAGCAGTTTAGAAATAGATTGTATAGCCTATTTTACTTTGATCATGCAAAAACGTATTTTAAAAATTCCTTTTATCAGTTAACGGTTAATAATTATCATTCCCATGGCAGCATGCATCGGTCTCAGTGTCAAACAAAGTTGTGACTGTGTGTGTTCACCTGTTCTACCAGGTGGAGAGAGATATAGATCTTCCCAAAAGTATCCCTTGAAACAGAAATCCCACCCTTCTTTTTTATCAGTGGTAAAAACCTTAGCAGCTTTCAGCAATAGAGGTAAAAGATACATAGTGAGAAAAAGAAATGTCAGAGAAACTGACTCATGAGCTGCTGCTGCTGCTACACACTGCTGCTCGAGTCTCAAAGAGATGGTAGTCCAGGATGAAATATACCTGAGTGCTGAGACTACCCTGAGAGGTGGGTGTAATCTCTGACGGGTCCATAGGAGATCACCATGGTATTTCCTCAATAAGGACAACAGAGGCAGAGCTTTCAGTGGTTCTCATCCAGTCCCAAAGTTAAAATGAGCCCTTAATACCCCTGACCTCAGAGCAGAGAACAGCAGTCAGGACCAGATGCAGTGGGGTTCTGTTGTAGTGTTTTTGATGGTGGATACTTTTTTTAAAGGTTCTGTACTCGATTTTTTAGACCATTAACATATATTATCAACAAATATTTGCTTTGTAAAGATATAGTGGAGTAATGGCATCCTGAGCAGAGAAAGTCACACTCCCTCTGTGTGTTGTAATCTGAGCTTCTCTGTTCTTTGTTGTGGCCGGCCGGCCGTGCATGCATGTGGGTGCATGTGGCCGTGAAAAAACGTAGGTATTTCACTTGGGGAAAGGTCTGTGAGAGCAGAGTAGAGGCAAGCCCAGCCTATTTCTAACTACAGACCCTTAAGTAAGTTTCGCCAGTGTATGTACCTGTACGGTGTTCCTTGATTTCCAGTTCATGAGGGGTTCTTGCAGATAGAGTCAGAAGGAGTAATCTAATCTTTGGTGGGAATAATAATTGATTGAATGATGTGTTTTTAATAGAATGAAATAGAGAGATATAGAGAAAGAGAAGAGATAAGGAGAGTGTGGCCGTTTCACAATCTGTGTTCTTCTATGGACTTGTGTTCTTGTGTCCATGTGAAACACCATCTTCTGTGGCCAAAGTACTGTCCCAATACACAAATTTGCATTTCGCCAAGAACAGTTAACACAACACTAATAGAGACACCTCGGACACGCCAGTACATACCCATTCAGACAGGCATGCTTGTTTTTTAAATTTAAACTGACTAATACACTAATAATAGTAGGGATCGCATTCCACTGTTCTGAATGTAAGGGGTGTTTGAGCTAAACCATAAACCAACCATATTGAGAATAAAGCTCAATAAGTTTTATTTTTCAATATTATTACAATAGTTGTAACGTTATGAGGTTTTGTTGTCCGGAGCTTGTTTATATATAAAGTGGTTATATTGTTGTGCTTTTTATTTCTAGCTGTTAATTTGGAGCACTGCAGGCAGCCTCTGTGCTGGGGGTGTCGCGCAATAACAGCAAGAACACATCGTCTCAAACTGTTAAGCGGTTTGTGTACTTTGTGTACTCTTCCAAGAACAACCAGCAAGAACGTTCTCCCCAAGAACACAAGACTGTTCTTTGCATTCTCGAGACTGAGAAACATGTCTGCATGGTTGAGAGATTAGATTAGATTCAACTTTATTGTCATTGTGCAGTGTACAAGTACAAAGACAGCGAAATGCAGTGTGCGTCCAACCAGAAGTGCAAAAAAAAGCAGAAAAGTGCAATGCGATATACAAGTAGAAGAGAGAGAAAGAGAGGGTGAGGGAAAGATTTGTGTTCCTTATAGCCGTCTCCTTTGTCGTTGAACTGGTTCTTTTTGTTTGTAGTGCTCAAACTTCACTATGATTGGCTATGGATATGGTTGATTGTTGGAGTTCTTCAGTCCCAGACAGTGTACACAGTGGAATGTGGTGTTGTTGACAGTCTCTGCAGGTAGTTTGAGCTGTGTTAAGGCTCTGACACACCAACCAACTTGAGCGTACGTTCTGCGCATGCACGAGACGTAATACCTCTCCATAACAGCAGGCGGCGCTAATCTGTATTGTCGCCCAAAAAAATGGAAACCGGCAGCTGATTGGACGAACACGTCACATGGGTCTGGCTTCTCCTGAATTTCAAAGCCAGACCATAATGGCGGCTTGTTCGGAATACGATCTTGTATTTTACGAAAATAGTTCACCAAAACGTGTTTCTGAAAACATTTTAAGCGAGAAATAGGCCATACAGTTGCTGAATCTGTTTTCATTTCAGATCGACAAAGGTCAGTTTAAAAGATTTTCGTCAGATTTTGAGAGGCGTTCATCACGCTCATCCCACTCGTCATTTCCGGGTTAGCTCTCCACCAATCAGAATGGTCATTGAGTCCGACTACCAAGCCGACAGCTCCTCCGACTGACGACGGCACGGAACACACCAAACCGACTCAAGTCACTGACCTCGCCAGACTGTCCGACGGCCGATAATCGGGTTGGTGTGTCAGCACCTTTAGTCATGAATTTCTTCACTGATTGTCTCTCATGCTGCATGCTTGTTAATCCAGAGTAGTCTCTTTCATGGCTTTGTTTTAGGCGGTAACAGAGGTGAGAAGTGTTGTAGCGATTTTTTTTTTTTTTTCGATTCTGTAATTCCCTGTGCAGTACTTCATGTATGTCCTATTTCATCCAGCCCTAGGTCCAAGCTGAGCCAGCCTAGCTCTTTTTCCTGGCTCTCTTCCCTCTCTTCCTGGGGGAGTCGCACCCCTCTCTGTGGCACTTGGTCCGACTGTTCTGGCTGGGTGGTCAGAAGATATTGTGGGCAGTGATCATCTCAAGGACCACTACACTTAATCCAATCCCCACGCTCCCTTCTCCAATTATATATATATATATTATATTATAATATATATATATATATATATATATATATATATATCTTGATATGAGACTAGATATCGTCTTAGATTTTGTAATATCGTAATATGACACAAGTGTTATCTTTCTGGGTTTTACAAACTGCATTACAGAAAAATTATGTAATTTTTACCAGACTGTTCTAGCTGTTCTATTATTTGTCTTACCCACATAGTCATTAAATCCACGTTACTGATGATTATATATCAAAAAGGCTTTGTCTAGATGGGGGAATTTAACCCAAGCACAGACAACACAACAACTGCAGTACAACTGTGAAACTGCTTCTCCAATCAGAGGAAATCATGTTTGCTATATAGAAGAGAGAGAAACAGGGGTTAGTCAGAGAAAGGAAAAGAACAACACCTACGGCTAGCAAAGTGGATTCACTGAGACAGGCCCATAGCAGTAAACACAACTTTATATCAAGCACAATGCCAGGGTTTACTGTGGGTCTTAGCACCATTCAAAGGAATAATCTCTCAATTACTGTATGGACTTTGTAAACAAACAGTGTAGCTCCAGCTAACACACGTCTAAAGAGAATGCCAAATTATTGATGGCGAGGTGCGTAGTGCAACCATTTCTAATTCCCTCTGCCTCATTTTTCACAAAGCCCAGCAATGAGGTTGGCATAGGCCTCCTTGTTTATTGAAAATCAATTGTACCATGGAACTCTTAGCATTCTAATGTTGGCGGGTGTGCTCCAGATTAAGACCTTAAGACCTGTAATGTTCTCCTTCTGCTAGATGTTCCAGTTTGAAGTGCTTGTTGTTGCAAGGACTGTTTACTGAAAAGGAAAGCTTCCAAAAATAAAACATTACAAAGTGAACTTGAGTCCTTGTTTAAAAGAGAGTGGCACTCAATTTCAGATGTATTACTTCAATACAATGCATGATAGTTAAACCATTAATATTAAAGACATTCAGCCACAGCTTCAAACATAAAAGCAAGAAGACCAGTTACAGAGCCCAAACTGCTGTCAACATCTAACACTTCTCTAAATATCAAATATTCCACTAGCACATAAACGCACCACAAGAGTTATGGAGAAAGATTGAAAGGTGTCAAACGGCTGAAATCCTAGATATAGACAATCAATCAAATATAATAATGGATCCTTTTTCTCTGTCCGGAAAATGAGGCAGAAACAACAACGATAACTCAAATGTAATGATAATTGTCTCAATTATAACATTCAGGTGTGCCTTATATTAGAATATGGTGCCATTAGAAGCTGTGACACCCTTTCCATCTTTTCAGCTTTGTTCTCTACAGGGCTACTATGTGTCATCACAGATCAGAGGGAGGGACAAACCATTTGTCTTCAACACTTTAATGCTCAATAAATACAGATCTAAATGTTCCATGAATAGTAATGGAAGACTTCAAAGCTGACGTTCAGTGGTAATTCCCTTAAGAGGTATTAATGTGAAACTCCAGCAGATTGTGTGAACATGAGAATGAGACCGGGTAGCATTCCTACTTCACAGACCTGAAACCTGAGAAGCACCAGAGCTAGTGATCCACAACTAAAGTCATATGTGAAGCATCATGTTGTATAAGCAACGGCTTCACAAGCAGAGGTGTCTGTCAGCTTTAAAACCAAAAGCCAGGGCTTCAGGCTGCTTAAAGTTTCAGATTACCAGCAGAAGCAGCATGCTGGAGGGATAACAGCAAAGTAAGCAAGAGGGTGGTGAGGCGAAAGTAAAAGAGGGAATTCTGTAAACATTGTGTTATAGACTACATAATCCCTCATGAATGCTACTGAATAAAGATTTTCTTTATTCAGAATCAAAGTTTTGATTTTTGACATTGTTTTGTGTTTTGTTTTAAAATCCTTGTGCGTTAAAAAAATTTCAAAAAATTGAAAGAACAGTTTTTGCCTGCTGGGAAGACAAATCTTTCATGTTTATATCACACAACTGCAGTCGGCTCAAATAGGATGTTACAGTTAGAAGCTCCCAGTTGGTCTAGCTCATGCTAGAGGAATTTGAAAACAAACAAATGCTTCATAGCGAGGCCTTTTCGGGCCTGTTCTGACCTGGTACTAAAATCCGATCTGAGTGATCCGATCGGAAGTGGACAGCTCTAGGTGCGTGTGTTTTCACCTGTCTGTAGAATGTGTCTCCAAAAGCGTCCTCAGGGACCACTTATCGGATCTCACTTCCCCGCTCTATATGCAAATAAACATGTACATCATTTCTGTTTGCATATAGGCTAGTTGTGTGTTTATAATGTCAGTTGTTACTTTCACATAAATCAAGTGAAAAATGAAAAGCGCTGCCCACAGTCTGTCTGTGTGCCGACCACAGACTGTAGCCTATATATATATATATATATATATATATATATATATAAATAAAAGGGTCTCGACATGAGGAGATCTACTGACGGGTGGCAGGACCTGTACAGGTGAGTAAGCTGTTTTTAAAAGTCTCAGTGTGTTCAGCTCTCAGTACGTTTGTAGCTTTTAACTGGATCTTGAAGTTTAGTTTATATTATAACTGCTTTATTTTACGTTTCATGTTCGCTTATAGGAGTTACGTTACTGTTGATGAAGCCCCAACATTTCCTAATTTTGCTGCTTCATAATAAAAGCATTAAAATAACAAAATAACGGAGGACTTTTATTGTGAAGAACTTATAGGAAATGAAACCGTTTTGACCACTCATTTCACCGTGTGAAACTTATAAATAACAGAAGGAGATGACATAAGAGCAGGAAGTTTTGTAGTAGCCTAATGTCCTACATTGGTGAATTCTGGGTCGTTTTTATGAAACTCAAAATAACATTATTTTCAAGGCAACAGTGCTGCAGAGAGCTCGATTCAGCCGGGGATATAGGAGCAGGCAGCATGCAGGAACAAAAACACTGACAAACTACTAACAGAATATGATAATACCATCCAAAATGCACGATTCACCCAGAAAACAGGGTCTTCTTTTCAATGTACCCTTAAGCCAGATCTTAAGACACCCAAGGCATGTCAAGGCTGGTTTATTGATAGAGCACATTTCATTACAGAGAAACTTAATGTGCCTTATATAAAAAAGATAAATAAAAAAAATTAAGCATATTCAACATCAAGCATAATGAAGAAAAAAAAGGACATATTTATACATACTCCCAACACACACACACACACACACACACACACACACACACACACATAGATCGCAGCTCCAATGGCAAAGCCTTCCAGAGGGCAGGTCCACAGTAACTAAAAGCACCTTTTACACTTTGTATGATCAGGTTCTCACTGATGCCCCTGTGCATCTATGTGTTTTATTTCCAAGTTGTCCCAAACTGCTGATTACTAATGTTGCAGCTGCTGTTGCTGCTGTCTTTGGAAACGAAGAGACACGTTTATGCAGCTGAAACTTCCTCTCATCTCGATGTTTACTGCATGCATTAAGTTGTGTTCATCATTTGTGTCAAAGGACCTGAGGAATTTCTCAAATTTGTCTTGGATTTGCATTCACACAGAGACCTTGTAAAAAATAACAGCCGCTTTGGCAACAACACTTGCCTCCACAAAAATTGCTGTTTTAATTACCCATGTTTTCAAACCAAGCTGTACCTTTTCCCCCAGCATCTCTTAATCTCTGCACAACCCAAAAAGTAATACAATACATGAAATATTTCACAATAAAAGAAGTCAGAAATTATTCATCATGTCTTCAGTGGCATATCCTAATTAAGAGCATGTGGTTGCATTGTAAGCTGTAGTTTAAACCCTTGCAGGCTCCTTCAAGTCAATCTGTTGAGTCCAAAGCATGTTGGCTGTTGAATTACAACATTCAATAGCAACAGCACCATTATTTCTTATGCTTACAAACTATCTGAGAGCTGGAAGTGGTTTAACACAAACAGGGCCATCTACAACTGTACTGCTTTCATCAAGCATTAGGAATTCTCAGGGGAAAACACAAGATGAATGTTTGCTTTGTGAAGCCACTGGGACACACCAATTAAAGTAGCAAACAATGTCAACATGACCCACTTTCCTGTCTCCTCGGCGACGCACGTTGTCAACCACCACTCTGTCAGCAAGGCAGAAGTTGCAACACAGACTCCACATCGCCGTGCCTGTACAGTATTAGTTCAACGCAGAGCATTGTGCCCTCTGCCCCCTAGGCATGTTTGTGCTCTGCCTACATATACACTGTGTCACACTATATATTGGCATGCAGATACATGCTTTTCTGTCAAATCCAGCTGGTTTAATATGTCCAGGATTAGTCTGCAAACGTGTAATCTGCCTGTGCAGAAATTAAATATTGTGAAATAAAAGCTGAAGGAAGTCACAGAGCAGACGTCTCGCTGAGAAATCTAATTATCTTGAAAAGAGTGGCTATCCCTGATTTTTTAAATGCCACAGTTATTTTGACCGGCTTAAAAAAACATAAGATTCAGGCAGATAAAATATGCACCCTGTGTAGCCAATTTTCAGCAAATCTGCATCAGGTGGACTTGAAGTTTCAGAAAAAATAATTACCAGTAAAAAAAGAATGAAGCAGCTTATCACTGAGTTCATTATTGTATTGTATAAGTAAGTACAAGTATTTATTGTAGTAGCTCACATAGCTGACCTGAACCTCTCATGAATGCAGGTCAAACAACAGGTCAAATGCTTGCATCTCAAATATCAGACATACTCATGTCATTAATATGCAAGTCTAGTGTTTCTCCTATAATGCTATAGGCCTGGCGGGCTGTCAGGCTAAAAATACTTTTTTATGCCAAAAATAAAACCAAATATCAATTCCAGTGTTTTCCATATATTCATTCTGCAGTGACGCACCGCCATGAGTCCATGAACAATTCCAGTGTCTGTGGTTGTGAGCGATGGTGAAAAGGTGGTCTTTTTTGTTTTTAGCACAGAAACGAGAAAATATTTGGTTCAAGCAGCCGGTTATACAGTAACTTAAGAGGGAATTTGGCCTTGTATGCTCTGATTAATTTTGCATGCAGTAACACACCAGTCATAGTTTAGTTTTAATGAGAACTCAACTCCTGGCATTTGCTCCTGGTGTTCTCCACCACTGGTTTGGAAGGACATAACAGGAGTAACAGGTCAACCAGCTTTAAACGTGACGTTTTTTTCTGTTTAAATAGGTGCTGTCCAGCGGATCTAATTCATGCCAGTGTGAAGAGTGGTTTGTGTGGATTTCAAAAGGTAACTGTTAAATATTTGGAAAGGTATGTGATAAATATTTAAAGAAACTTTAAAGTGTTAAATTTCAGAAGAGAATTTGGTGTTTTCATAATGATCCATTGTACAGCATGTTAAATCACTATTGTGCTTCTCAGTGTGGATTTCATAGATTGGAGCTCTTTTCTTTCATGGACTTTGTTGGTCTATCATTCATCTTTCTAATGTTGACTGGATGAACAGTTGGTTAATAAATGGTCTATGACAGTAGGCCAGGCTATTTTGTTCCCATAAATCCCATCCAAGTTAATTTTACCTCAGTTTTGGCTCAATAGCCAACTGTAGTCAAAAGCATAAGAAATCTCCAGGGAGGGCAGCGCTGCTGACTGGTTTTTCTCCAGGCCTCCATCAACTCAGTGGTAAAAGAGCTTTTCCTCCTCTCTGGTTCCTTTTAGGGGCCACTCTCAGCTGACATCTAAGGCTGCAATAATGACCACTGGTCATAGGAGTACAAGCTCAGTGAAGGCATCCTTTATGGCTATGATGTTTTGGGGTTTTAAGAGTTCTAACAGGATCCCAGGAGGTTTATTCAGTTTAACAACAGCTATCAGCTGAGTCTTACAAATATCTCAGCTAAGGGGTGGAGACTTGTATGTCAGCTCAATAAGTCCCAGTTTGTTCCAGTCCTCACTATCAGGTTTAGTTTCAGTACAGAATATAAGCCAAAATTCACCAGATTGGTCCGTTCTCCAAACAGATCAGTGTCTTCACATTCTGTTCCACACCTTCTCTCTACCAGTTGGCTAATGTATTCAGCAACTACAAAGTGAGCTTCACATTGCAAATACATTTATTCTATCTTTTATTTAAAGTGCATCTAACAGAGCTTCTCAGTGGCCCTCTCTGCACCCCTAGCTGGGGCTTCTGGGTAGGAATAACCTTTTACCTACATAAATAATAGTTTCTGTGCACCGCATGCTCATTCCAAACTCATCCATTCAGGACCCTAATTACACACACATACACACACACACACACACACACACACACACACACACACACCAACTATACAAATATGAAAATAGAAAACAATATGTCTTTTAAACACCACATTCATGAGCTTTCCTTTGACTGCCAATTAAAAATATAACAATATTGCTAAAACTTTAATTTTCATGTACAGTAAGAGGTGTGGTTCCAGGGGGATTAAGAAAGTAGATTTCCCTGAGGATTTTGAGCTAAGTCTAACCGAAGGCACCATCTCTGTTACAGCTGAAATGACTCCATTAACGGTTGCAGACAGGGTGGGAGGCCAGAGCTTTCTTCAGCCGATCACCATCAGCAGGGTCCAAACATGTTGCAGAAAGGTAATAGAATAACAGATGTCTCTTCACGCTGCTTTAGTGTAAAACATTTTTATGGCTATGAGATCTGCTACCAACACCGACCTCCCCCATCAACACCATCAGCTCTACTATTTTCTTTTTTTTCCCTTTAAATGGAAACTGAACTGCCTTTGAGCCTACCTGTGGATCCCCACACCCCCAGCCACCAAGCTTTCCTGTCACTCCCTATTACAGTCTAATGACATTCCTTAATAGATCATCTAAGAACCCCTCAGTACCCAGGTTATTTTTTCCTGAGTCTCATCCTGTCCCCAGGGACAGTTCTTCCATCAATGAGCAGACATTTTAATCTGACAATTCTACCAATGAAAAAAAAATATTACTGGTAAAACAAAAGTCCTAAGATTAAATTGAGAACACAATGCTTGACTTTTGTTTTGACCGTCAACAACTGAGTCAATCAGAATGCAGAAGCATGATAACTCGTGTGAGTTAGTTAGAACTGCTTTCATTCCCTGCTGCCTTCATTTTTGAGCATTTCCCCACAGAGTTTGTTCTTGGCAAGGTAAACTTCATTGAATTTCAATCAACAAAGCGTTTCACTTCTTGTTTTGATGCAGTCCCATGGACTTGAAAAATGACTGTCACTATGAGATCATTACAGAATGGAAACAACCTGACACTCACCAGGGCAACATGAGTCATACTGCCTCATGTGGGAGGTTGCGTGTGTGTGTGTGTGTGTGTGTGTGTGTGTGTGTGTGTGTGTGGGTTTACCTATGATCTCATTTAGTTTCAGCTACTGTTGCTGGTTGATTCTGGACATTTCGGTGAGCAAGGTGCATTTTTTTGTTGGGGGAGTTGTTGAAAACTGCATCGGGGGAAGCCCACTGTACTGCCCGACACACAAGCTAGCCTGATGTGAGGCCCCAGCATTAGACACACTTCTTACCTTGACAAAACAGACTGAAAAGATGAATCCCCACTGAGCAAATATATTGTCAAGATGACCTGATTCTGTTTTCTCTTCTGTCATTAGTCTCCCTTTGCGCCGTGCAGTACTTTCACCTAAACATAAATAGCTGCCACTAAAGACAGTGTGCCATCAACATTAACTATGTGTTGTGAGTTAATTAAACTGTGGTGAGAGGTTACCTCATGGTGCTTTGTCATAAAGCCTCACGCCTGGCCAGGCAAACATGATGGCTCTGTGAGCTTCACCTGATACCTGATCTCCTACACTAGATCCTCTTGCTGATGCAAAGTTTCCATGTATTGATTTAAGTAAAATGCAACTTGTGATAATTCTGTATAAAAACCGACTCAAAATTATTTCTAAAGCAAAAAAAGGAAAGGAAAATCATTTCCAAGAAGTTAAAGTTCGTGTTTATAATGAAGCTGTGTGCAAAATCATCTTGCTTGCTGATTGCATTTCAGCCTCCATGTGTGTTTTCCAGATGTTTATTTATTCAACAGTATGTTTGCATTCACATGTGAATGAGGGAAAAACAACTCAGTTAATTAAATAGATCCACATTTTTCCTGTCGAGTCTGCTGACTAAAACATTATTCCAGCTCGAGTGAGAAAATCAGGCCCTCTGGTGAGAAGACTGTAGCGCTGAATCACTGATGCATTATCCTACTGTAGACTTCATACCATGACTACATTTTACCACCAACATTTCTTCTGATTGGTGATATTATCTTCATGACATCCCAAGCTGCTTCAGCTTTTTTGTAAATGATTTATAAAGAATTGAATTAAAACAGCCTTCTGTTTAGCTAGTCATTCAAATTGAAATAATTTCACCAGCAGCTCATGGGAGATGGACTTGTCTTAATCCATAGAGAAACCTTGAAAACCTTTAACCCCTTTCACATGACAATAGCAAGTTATAGGATGTTTATGTGACGTGGCTGAACAGGGCTTTCTGAATAACAGATCAAACTAAAGCCATCTGACAGAAAGATTTAGCCGGCTCTTCAAACACATTGTGACCTTTCAGAAATCACCTATTGGGATTGTTGGATGAAGGCAGTTGAAGGTAGCTGCACTCCCCCCCCTCCCCCCACATATCCACCCGCACCCCTCCCCCTCCCTCACCACCACCCACTCCCACAAAGGTATTTTTTTCTCTCCAGAAAAAGGCAAGCTGTTTTACAGGTCAGGGCAGTTGGAGATAGCATTTCAAACCATCCCGTCCCCCAAGCTAAAGCAACTAAAAGTGCAACGGCATACCACACCCATTATCTTATCTACCCCTTTTTTTTAAGGAGGGCAGTTTGGTTTAGGGGAGCTTCACCTATATGCCTATTATTCACAACCTAAGCATTTGGTACTTTGGTCCATTTCAAAGCACTTGTGTATAATCACAGCCTATCCATGCTCAAAAAGGATCAAAGCCTTACAGCAAAGGAACAGGTACTGTAATGGGGGCTGAGTTAGGGCTGGGCAATATATATAGATATTATATCGACATCGATATACAGTATGATACTAGATGTTGTCTTAAATTTGGAATATCGTAATATCGTGATATGACATAAGTGTTGTCTTTTCCTGGTTTTAAAGGCTGTTGTAAAGTGATGTCATTTTCTAAATTTACCAGGCTGACAGCTGTTCTATTATTGGCCTTTACCCACTTAGTCATTATGTCCACATTACTGATGATTAATCATCTGAAGTCTAATTGTGTACATTTCTTGTGAAAGCACCAAAAGTCAACCCTACAATATTGCGGCAATATCGACATCGAGGTATTTGGTCAAAATATCGTGATATTTGATTTTCTCCATATTTCCCAGCTCTAGACTGAGTCCTCTGAGAAAAGTGCTGTGAAAAATGGTAAATTTAAATAATGCTAGTGCAATAAGATGGAAAGACATTGGGATAATTCATTGTTTATCTGGCAACATTTGGTAGATTTGTAAAGTGTGTTAATAACTGGTAGTTACTAAATATCTGGCAGGTAGCAGGACTTTTTTTTTTTTTACAGCAATTATCATTTAGATTCTCTTTACTGGCCGGAAACGGGAAAAATTTTTAAACTTACAAGTTATATTTCATTCAAACTTATCTTTTATGAGACTCCCTTTGTTGCAATAATTGAGTTTTAGTCTGTGATACAGAGGGAAGAGTGACAACTCTAAAACCAATCTGTCCTGCAACAGGGAGCCAAAGTCCTGCCTCACCTCAGGGTGGGTTTCTGCTTACTACCTCATACTTCTCTCTGCTTTGTCATTGAAAGTTCCTGTCAATGATCTTTATTCTAGTTAAACAGTATCTCTAATGCTCTACTGGACAGTCAAATCTTAGGACCTTGCAGTTTTAGCCAAAATAATGGAAATGAAACCACACTATTATTTTCCAGCTTTTAAGGCAGGAAAATGAAAGAGAAGTACAGCAGACCTACACTATCTGAGGTCAGTGGAAGAAAGGCCATTTTATAAAGGGGACAGGACTTCAGGTCTCTATTATGGAGTACTAATTGCTTCGTGGGCGCTCAGACCAAAACAAAGTGAGGGGCTGTGTTGGTGTTGCTTCAGGTAGCCTACCAATGAGACATAAAATATGATCCAGGAAGTCCAGTTTGAGTAAAAGATCCATGAGTTTGAAGGCTATAAGACGCAGAAGACTGCACAGTGGTTGATATTACTATGAGACACAATATCACAACTCTAGAAAGTTATCATGTGACAATCATTTTAACTTCTGTTGCAACAATCACGAGGTAGACATACGGCAGTAATCTAACCAGGAATGTGTGCTTGTATGTATGCCTATGCATGTCATATGAAGGTAAGGGTGCATTTTGTTGCTTGAGGTTCCAATTTCTGGAGCCCCATGGCTCTTTTATTACCTA